>NW_028270143.1:81873097-82173492 GCF_037043375.1 Chiloscyllium plagiosum
GAGCTGTAGCGATGAGCGAGTGAATATCTCTCTAAGAACCATAAGAACATGCATGGACCTGAGCTAGAGATGGAGGTGTCAATCCAAGTTCTGACACCTGTCAAGGCACCAAGGTAGTGAATGCCTTGTGGTGCCATGTCCAGAACAACACTCAATGACAACGGGCTGTGCGTCACTTCATCATGGGTGCCGTGGTTGCAGTGCAACAATAGCTGGCATGAGGAATTTCAATCTCCATCCAGCTTCCCCTTCTACTCAAGTGGTCAGAGAGATGCCATCATGCACCAATAGGTGGGAGAAGAATCAACTAGGCATCTGAAGGACTACATACCAAGCTGTTCCAAGGGTGCTCTGGCATTTCACTTCCAGTGACCTCTTGTCAGAGGGGAATATACTGGTATTGTCAATGGAGTAGTCATCTAGATACCAGGTAAACACTTAGAGGACCCAGGATGAAGCTCTCAACAACAGATGGTGGAATTTAAATTTTTAAGAAATCTGTCGTATGATCTATTGTTGATTGTTTTAACAATCCATCTGTTTTACAGTATGCCGTTTCAGGGAAGGAAATCTACCATCCAAACCTGGTTTGGCCTACATCTGACTCCAGATCCACAGTGATTTGCTTGACTCTTCACTGCCTTTGAAATCCAATCAATTGTATCTCACTGACACTGACTGAGCCATTAAACACAACAATGGTAGACACAGCCCTGCTGACCTTGCAAAATCCTCCTTACTAACTTTGAGGGTCTTGTGCCAAAATTGGGAAAGCTATCTCACAGTCTAGTCAAGCAATAAACTGACATAGCCATTATAGGTTTACCTCCATTCTTTCAGCCAAGGTGGACAACCTCAAACTTATCCACATTATATTCCATTTGCTGTGTTCTAAAGTGCTCACTCAACCTGTCCCAATCCCTTGAAGCTTCTTTGCATCTTCCTCATAATACACATTCCCACCTAGTAAAAAGAAATCACAATCACAGAATTGTTATTAAGCAGGAGACCATTCAGCCCATCATACCTTTACCATCCAATGCACTTTTGAATGCTTCAATTGAACCTGCTTCCATCACTTTTCTGGGTAGTGCATTCCATACCCTAGCTACTCACATAGAATCATAGAAACCCTATAGTGTGGGGTTTCAGTGTCTGGAAATGTGGAGATGTTACTACTTGTTCCTCAGTGATCCAAATCATCAATATAGATTGTAAGCATCTGGGATCCAAGTATTGACACACTTCTTGGAGAATGCCTCTGGTTCAAGCGATGACCATTTTTCAGATTTGGTGCTGCTGGTATTACAGAGCAGTTTGCCAATCTCTATGGTGGCACCTCCTATCCAAAGGGCAGCAGAGGCTGTACAGAGAAAGAAGCAGTTCCTGCTCGTGAGCGGAAAAATAAGAAGATGGCATGAATTTTAATTGATGTACAAAAGAAGCAAGACAGATGTGCAAAAAACATTTTGTCACAGTGAGAAGGTATGGTGGCTCAGTGGCTAGCACTACTGCCTCACAGCACCAGGGACCCAGGTTCAATTCCAGCCTCGGGCGACTGTCTGTGTGTGGAGTTTGCACATTCTCCCATATCTGTGTGGGTTTCCTACAGGTGCACCGGCTTCCTCCCACAATCCAAAGATGTGCAGGTTAGGTGAATTGACCATGCTAAATTGCCCATAGTGTTCAAGGATGTGTAGGCTAGGTGCATCAGTCAGGGGTAAATATAGGAGAATGGGTCTGGATGGGTTACTCTTCAGAGGGTCGGTGTGGACTTGTTGGGTCTGTTTCCACACTGTCGGGTTTCTATGATTCTTTGTGAGTAGTTAGGACATAGAATGCACTGCCCAGAAAAATTATGGAAACATGTTCAATTGAAGCGTTCAAGAGAGCATTGGATGGCTATTTATTCAGAGATTGTGTGCAAAGAAATAGGCAAAAGGCAGGAGATTTACTCTCGAGAATAGAACTGGTATGATGGGCTGAATAGTCTCCTGCTCCATAATTCAGTGATTGTGATTTCTTTTTACTTTGAGTTATCATTTCCCCTGTTATAATGTCTTTGCTTATTGTTTAGTAGTTTACCACTTTATTAAATGAAAATGAGATAGCTGATGAAAGGTAAAGACAAGATAGCAATTCTGAAATTTAACAATTGAAATATCAAATGAAAACAAATCCTGCAACTCTCAAATCATGTAATCAGTTCAATTATAGTTTCCCATGCTTTCCACCTACACATAGTTCTTCCTGAAGTGTTATCTGATGAATGGTCTCTTGCGGAAACATTAGTCACTGATAAATCTGCTGTGCCTTTCCAGTTTCTATTTTTATTGCAAATGCCAACACATTTCAGAGGTCTAGATGTATCTGGGGAGAGACAAATAATGAAATTGGGGTAATAGCATCACACCTTCCATCTCAGAATCCAGTAAAGATTGTCACCACCATTTCAACACCACAACATCAACCACCATTTGCAACTTCAGCTGACAAGGGACACACTCACATTTTATAACCTGGTTGATGACTTCACTGAAATTGCTGACTGTGAAATATCACTAGAACATGTTAACTTGCTGGCAACAACACATGGAAATTGCTACCCAATAACAAGCAGAGCTTCTGACATCTTTATCTTCAATACTGTAAAACAAGATTCCGACCAATTCAATGAACAGCATCATTATGTCAAACAATAGGATATCTAAACTTTGCTGTCACACTTAAGAAACTTTTATAAATAATTCTTTGATAAGGTGAAAATGTGGTACAGTACTTCCACTTGGATTTGGCCAGAAAATAGCTGGTGATGCTCCAGTTATATTAGATTATTTAAGGATGATCAATCTGATGGGACAAGCACGACATGGCGTTACCAGACGTACATGTAATTAGATCTGACGCTAAGTGACATTTACCCATTGCATCCAACAGCTGCACCACAATTTCTTCTGTAATAGTGATGCACAAAGTCACCCCTCAAACCACAAATGATTTACATGAAAGATTTTATGTCTCCATGGATTTTGAGCTTGCAAATCAAAATGTTTCTTTACTTAAAAAGGAAAACATTGCACAATATCAAATAAGGGACTCAAGACATAATAATATACAAGTAAATGCCCTCCAATGATCTAACTTTTAGATTTGAGAACTTTCCTACCAGCTCCTCTGTCTCGGGTTTCTTTACTGTGGAACAGGGGTAGGCCAAATGCCTAGCCTCAAAAAAAAGCTTTTCACACAAACCATGTTTCTGGTTTGAAAATAAAGGTTTTCGTTCCCTATCGTTATATGTGAATTTGAAAATGAGTTCTCTCAATTTGTGGGTGTAACTACAGCAAAAGGAGTGCAGCTGTTCATGAGGTCAGTTCACTTCTCAAGGACAACTAAAGATGGGCAATAAATGATGGCCCAGCCTGTTCCCACATCCTGCGAGTGAATGATTTCTTTAATGCAATAATGAAAGTTTGCACCTTGGTATTACTGAGAACCTTTAGACTCTTTGTATTGCAATATTGTCCCAGATTCCTGATGCTGTGAAATCTGGGCTGATTATTTTGCGTGTCCTAGATTAAAGATTTGTGAACAAAATCTTTCAGGTGCATTTTGTATTTAAAAATAAAAATCACAAGGAGAAGTTACAGATGTTCCAGCAAACCAAAGGAAATCTGCCACGCAGGCATGTACCAGGAGGAGGAGATGCATTTTTCAGTTGAACTGCTGCCTGCTTCAAACAGCAGCATTTATTTTGCTGCCAGATGTGTCCTGCTTGCAGTGGCAGCAGAACACATCCCTTTCAGTGGTTCTTAGAGGCACCAGATGCCACCTCATTAACTTCAGAAATCTTCGTCAAGGTCAGCTTATCCATTGTGAAGTACATGAGGTGTTTTGCCGTATGGAATATGGCCGAAGGAAGTGTCATACACAGCTGGATTAAATTTAGTTGGAACAAAGGCACTAAGCTCCCTGTAAAGAGTGCAATAAAAAACTAACAAGAAAAAGGCAGATAACAATTGGTGCTGTATGAAAACTCCCATTAAAACTATCAAATGCCTTATTTAAAAAATGCTGAACTCAGTGATGTACTCATTATTGACAACACTTTATTGTAAAAATGTCAAAGAAAGTTTGATCTTATTTTATTCATTCACAGGATATGACCATTGTTGGTTAAGTCAGAATGTATTGGCCATCCTAATTACCCAGAAGGCAATTAAGAGGCAACCATATTGCTGTGGCTCTGGAGTCACATGTAGGCCAGACTCTCCACCCTTTAGGCACTCTGCCTGTATTCCTGATGAAGGGCTTTTGCCCGAAACGTCGATTTTACTGCTCCTCGGATGCTGCCTGAACTGCTGTGCTTTTCCAGGACCATTCTAATCTAGAATCTGGTTTCCAGCATCTGCAGTCCTTGTTTTTATCCAGGTAAGGACAGCAGTTTCCTTCCCTAAAGGACATTACTGAACCAACGAGATTTTCCAAAAAAATAGCAATGGTTTCACCGTCATCATTAGCCTCTTAATTCCCTGTTTTTAAAAATTGAATTCAGATTCCAAAATGCAGGACCTGAAACCAGGACTCGAGACCATTACCTGGGTCTCTGGATTAATGGCCTATCAATAATATCACTTGGCCATCACCTCAGTTTATTGGTACTTAGCTGCATCTCCTGTCTGGGCCAGTGCTACTTTATCCCCAATATCCATTGTAGACTTGCTTCTTATCACTGTCCAATAGGGGAACATCATGTACAAACAAGCAATTGGTCAAATCCAACCATTGACCTCTTTCCTTTTATTTACAGCCACCAAAATTTAAAACAAATAAAATAACTACGTGCTGTAGTTTGCTCCCTCTTTGCAAACAAAATGCTGGAATAATGATCAACGACTGTGTTATATTTCACGATAGTCTGCTGCACACAGCTCTTATCAACTGGAACTGGGTGTCCAACAAATCCGGTCTCGGCTTCTACTGCTCAATACCGCTCAGCTCTGTCATGGTTAAGGAGCACTTCCTCTTCACCAATGACCTCATCCTCCTCTTTGGAAGACTGTTCCCGCTCCCCCAGTTCCCCCGGAAGAAGCCTATCAGACAGAAATTCACCGCAGCTATCACCTTCACAGCCCCCCGGGAGAGGATACCCTCGCAGCTCTACAGCCCTCAGCTCCTGTTCCAGCTTGCGGCATTATGCCATCACAGTGACCTGGGGCATGTGGAATGTGCACTAACACTAAGCCTTACTTATATCTTGGAAATGGAGTTGGTAATGAAATCTGCCAAACAAGCAGACACAATGCAACCAAAAACAATAGCCACATTACCTTACATCAAAGACATATCAGAAATGACTTCCAGACTCATCAAACCCCTTGGCATCATGGTAGCCCACAAACCTACCAACAAACCTACACAACGACAAATGAACCTAAAGGATCCATTTGATACTACCAGCAAAACTAACGTCATTTACAAGATACCATGCAAAAACTGTAAAGAACACTACATTGGACAAACTAGCAGGAAACTCGCTACTAGGATAAATGAACACCAACTCGCTACCAAAAGTCACAACCCACAATCATTAGTTTCCATGCACACAGACAAAGATGGATACCACTTTGACTGGGATGACACACACATCCTAGGACAGGCGAAACAAAGACACATGCAAGAATTCTTAGAGGCATGGCATTCTAACCAGAACTCCATCAAAAATTACATCGACTTAGATTCCATCTACCTTCGCTTGAAAAAAAGAACCGGAAATGACAACACCCACCTTAAGAAACCAAGACCTATAAATAGAGAAGTGGAACGTACCACTAGCACTTCACCAGAGACTCTCACTGATGATGTTACCTAGTCAGGGTGATGAAACATCTGAAAACAAACCTTCCAAGTCAGCAAGCTAACTTACATATTTATCATTAACCTGAGCTACAAATCTTCTCAAAAATTGTTTAGTGAAATCTGTGTTCCTCTCCTGGAGCTGATGCATCCCGAAGGGCCCTATGGATCTGACCTCTCCCTGAGTTGGGGTGCTCCTCAGTCTCCATGGTGATTCGCTTCTGCAAACTCAGATTTCCAGGATTGATGACTCTCCTCTCCCAGACTATAGGTAGACATATCCCCTGATCATGGTCAACCCAGACGGATGACTGACATTGACCAAGCCTGTGCAGACTGTATCCCTGACCTCCTGACCAACAGCAGCCTCCCTTTTCTCCGATTGACAAAGTGCTAGCACTCAACACTTTCCATCATGTTCTGAGACAAAGGAATATGAACACAGTGATCGGAATGAGATTTAAAAATGAACATGAGAAAGTGTTATGTGAATGGAAGACAGGATGTGGCAAGCATTGTTGAGACATTGAATCCTTGATGTGGAATAACATCTCAGAGCAGGAAAGGGCAGAGGCTGATGGACATTATTGGCTCTGTCCCACCACAAATGACTGTCACTACTTAGTCTGTCAGTTTTAATCGTTTCTAGTTTTATAAGTGAGATGTTGTCAGAGTCATAGAGATGTACAGCACGGAAACAGACCCTTCGGTCCAACTCATCCATGCCAACCAGATATCCTAACCTAATCTAGTCCCATTTGTCAACACTTGGCCCATATCCCTCTAAACCCTTCCTATTCAAATACCCATCCAGATGTCTTTTAAATGTTGTAATTCAAACAAGTTTAAGATATTTAAATCTGTTCTACCTCCCACCTTCCTTTTTTCTCTTTTGCTAACCCGTAACTATTTCAATTTTAACAACTTATAACAAATGCTATCTATTCAACAACTTATTTACCTTAAAATTGGTTTGTTTCCATTTCAAGGTTTTAACATAGTCATCTTCTAGTTGTCTACTGATCTGATGTGTATTCCTGAGCTGAGACCACCAAAAACATACAATTCTGATTCACCAAATAAAACCCACCAAATTGTATTCCTTTTCTGCCAAGTCACTGTCCATTATTGGTTAACATGGTTGTGTCACTGAACCCACCAGCTCAAACTTTCAATCTCAGTTTGAATGTGACAGCTGAAAATCCCGTTGCTGCTAAGTATATCAAGAGCCACCAAAAAAAATTCTCAACATTTGAGGAGTTAATTCCTGTCAAATAAATTATAGAATTACAGAATGTTACAGTGCAACAACTGGTTACTTCACCTAGCTGTCTTAATGCTTCATTCTGTGTGATGTCTAGTCTCGTCTACATTTCCTCTTTTATTTTAAGAAAATCATTTGTGAGACAAGATTTTCCTTGGGGTTTCAGGCTCAAAAGGGGTCAGAGGGCTACATAGTGTGCTATCTGTGATGCTCCCTGAGGCAGCTGAATAATAACCAAAGGGTGGATGCACCTTCCAATTAAGGATGCTGGCTGGGGTCTCAAAGCTGTAGGGTCAATACTGATAAAACACCAGGCTGTCATTGTCTTTCGTGAGGGCAAGCATTCCAGGATGAAGTTGCCCACTCTCCAAGGTTAGTAATGTTAAAATATGAGATGCACTTCACCACAGCCACCATTGAGCGGAGGGCAAAACTCCATTTTTCCACCCACCTTACTCCTGCTCACCCCTAGAGGGAGCCTATGGTTGCAGCTAGAACCAGGCAGATTAGCATGACCTCAAAGTCTGCTTGGAATGCTGTTCCTTTCTACCACCAGCCAGGCAGCTACACTATTTCCAGATGCTTATGGGAACCAGCAGGCCAACTGAATAATTGTACTCAGCTCTGAAAGTGGACCTTAATAAACAGGCTTAGTAGTTGAGGAAACAGAGGGGAAAGGGAGCCCAGTTGTTTACTCATTCCACTACCGACTAGTGACATGGAAACTAGTGTCCACCCATCTCCATACTCATAGAGACATAGAATCATAGAGCTGCACAGCATGCAAACAGATCCTTCAGTCCAACTTGTCCATGCTGATAACTTATCCTAAATAATCTAGACCCATTTGCAGGGTTCTGGCTCATATCCCTCTAAACCCTTCCTATTCAGATACCCATCAAGATGCCTTTTAAATGTTGTATTTGTACCAGCCTCTACCACTTCTTCTGGGTAGCTCATTTCCACACATGTACCGCCTTCTGCGTGAAAAAGTTGCTCCTTAGGTCCCTTTTAAATCTTTCCTCTCTCTCCTTAAACCTATGCCCGTCTAGTTTTGGACTCGCCCACCCCAGGAAAAATACCTTGTCTATTCACCCTATCCATGCCCCTCATGATTTTATAAACCTCTACAAGGTCACCCTCAGCCTCCAATACTCCAGAGAAAATAGTCCCAGCCTATTCAGCCTCTCCCTGTACCTCAAACTCTCCAACTTTGGCAACAGTCTTGCTAATCTTTTCTGAACCCTTTCAAGTTTCACAACAGCCTTCCTATAGCACGGAGACCAGAACTGCACATAGCATTCTAAAAGTGGACTCGCCAATATCCTGTACTCATTAACTACTGGCAGGATATGTGGTGGCAATGCACTTTAAGTCAACCTCTGGGTAATTGTATTCTTGCAACATTTTATTGGCGATTACCTTAAATTTTCTCACACACTAAGTCAGGGGTCAGCTAATCAGCAGAAACAATTACCAACTTTTATTATTATGCTCAAAATTCAGGTCCTGTTTTCTGTCTTCTCTTGGCTACCTTGGCATTGATACTTTTCATCCTTAGAAGTTGTTATTTTGCATCTACAGCCAGTCCCATAACACCCGAAATCTAATTCCACATTAGAACCGAAGGGTGTAGCAATACACCCTGTTAGAAACAGAGAAACAGAAAAAAATAGGTGCTGGAGTAGGCCATTCGGCCCTTCAAGCCTGCACCACCATTCAATACAATCATGGCTGATCATGCAACCTCAGCATCCCATTCCCACATCCCTTGCTCCCTTTAGCTGTATGGGCCATGTCCAGTTCCCTCTTGAATATATCTAATGAAATGGCCCCAACAGCTTCCTGTGGAAGAGAATTCCACAGGTTCACAACTCTCTGAGTGAAGAAATTCATCCTCATCTCAGTCTTGAATGGGCCAACTCCTTATTCTTATCTGTGACCCTTTGTTCTGGACTTCCTCAATGTTAGGAATGTTCTTCCCGTATCTAGCCTGTTCAGTCACGTCAGGACTTTATATGTTTCTATGGGATTTCCCCCTCATTCTTCCATATTCCAGCAAATGCAAGCCCAATTGATCAATCTTTTCTCTTATGTTAATCCTGCCTCACTGGGAATCAGTTTGATGAACTTTCACTGGGCTCCCTCAATAGCAAGAATGTCCTTCCCAGCCCAGGAGACCAAAGCTGCATACAATGCCCAAGGTGTGGCCTCACCAAGGCCCTGTATAACTGTAGTAATACATCACTGCTGCTATACTCAAATCCTCTCACAATGAAGGCCAGCATGCCAGTAGCTTTCTTCACCACCTGCTGCACCTGCAAGCCAACCTTCAGTGACTGTTCTACCATGATACCCAGGTCTCGTTGCATCCCACCTTTTCCAAAACTGCCACCATTCAGTTATTAATCTGCCTTCCTGTTTTTTGTGATCAAAGTGGATAACCTTACATTTATCCACTTAGTGTCACCTGCAAGTTTGGCATTCAATTCTGACCCCACAACCACCAGATGAAGGAGCAGTGCTCCGAAAGCTAGTACTTCCAAATAAAGCTGTTGGACCATAACCTGGTGTTGTGTGATTTTTAACTCTTCATCCAAATTGCTAATGTATATTGTGAACAGCTGGAGTCCCAGGACTCAACCCTGCCTGCCACTCCGAAAAGCACCCGTTTATTCCAACTTTCTGCTTCCTTTCTCTCTGTTAGGGTTCAAGCGAGATATTTGAGTTGTTTGTATATTTATTTCTTGAAAATCTTAAAGTTGATGGAATTAAACAGAAGGTAAGATGAGCCCAGATATGAATCTTAAGCTGTTTCACAGCATGTGAACTTATAGAGCCAGTTATGACTTGTGGAGTTCAATCAATACAATTTGCCTTTACTTAACTTTACCATATAATGAACACGCTATACTTTTCAGTCTTAATGTTTCATCTTACTTTACTTCTGAGTCAGTACCAATTTTGCCAATCCAGCTTTCTGTTTGAAGATCTGATCTGATAGAATGTCTTGGTGTCTGTTTCTATGTCTGTGTTTGTGGGTGGAATCTTGATTGCTACCATGCCAAAGTCAAAGAAGCTAATAATTTTTGGAATCTTCAACACAAGAGTTGGTACAGATCACCAGGCGTGGGAAGTAGGTGCGTGAAAAGTCAGGGCTGGCAGTTGTAACAACAACGGTCTCCTCTTGCTGGAGATGTGTATTGAGTAAGACCTCTTAGTCACCAACATAGTTTTCCACCTCCAGAATCACAGCAAGGCATCTTGGATGCTCCTAGTTCTATAGTTTTATCCAATTGACTTTACCATATCCAGGCAGAGGGTCAGGCAGAATGTATGGGCAACAAAAACTATGTGCAGTACTGACAATTGGATTGACCACTATCTTTTTCATTTCAAAGCTCAATATCAAGATCTAACCATTTCAACACCTATGAAGGTCCACCAGTGTCTCAATATTTCAAGGCCCAAACAGGCAAACATGAAGGAATCTCAGTTCAAAGAAACTTGAGACAGGCATGAGTGCAGTGAAAGCGAGCACTCACTCTATTGGGGATGAATGCTGTGGAAGCCCTTGACTCGAAACCTCAGAAGGATCAAGATTGGTTCAATGAGGTAATCCAAAACCACTGGAAGAAAAATATTGCCTCCACAGAGTTTACCTCAATGACATGTCATCACTATCTAAACATAATACTGCTGAAACATCCGTAGAACTACCTAATGAATGCTCAGAGAGTTGGAAGGCACTTGGTTGAATGAGAAAGCAGATGAATTTCAGTCATAGAGACATAGGGTCAAAGAGTCATACAGCATGGAAACAGATTCTTCGGTCCAACTCAACTACACCGACCCAATCTAATCTAGTCCCATTTGCCAGCATTTGACCCATATCCTGCTAAACCTTTCCTATTCATTTACCCATCCAGATGCCTTTTAAATGTTGTAATTGTACCTGCCTCTACCACTTGCCCTGACAGCTTGTTCCATACATGTACCACCCTCTCTGCAAAAAAGTTAGCCTTCAGGTCCTCTTTTAATCTATCTTCTCTGCCCTTAAACCGGTGTCCTCTAGTTTTGGACTCCCCCACCTTTGGAAAAAGATCTTGGCTATTCACCCTATCCATATCCCTCATGATTTTATAAACCTCTATAAGATCACTCCTCAGCCTCCAATGCTCCAGGGAAAACAACCCCAGCCTATTCAACCTCTTCCTATAGCTCACCCAGTGCTGGCAACATCCTTGTCAATCTTTTCTGCACTCTCTCATGTTGAACAACATATTTTTAAAGTGATCTGTTTTTACAGAGAGTCTGGCATGTGTGGAATGAACTTCCAAAGGAAGTGATAGACGCCAATACAGCTACAACATTTAAAAGACATTTAGATAAGTACATGAATAAGAAAAGCTTGGAGGAATATGGGCCAATCGCAGGCAGATGGGACTAATTTAGCTTGGGATAATGGTCAGCATGGTCTGATTGAAAGCAAATATTCATCAGGTCTAAGAGGATGGGAACTGACAAAACCCTTGAAATATATAAGGAAAGTAGGAAGTAACTTACCCAAGAAATTAGGTCTAAAAGGATTCATGAAAGGTTGTTAGCAGAGTTAAGGAGAATCTCAATACCCTTTATATATATATATAAACAAGAGGATAGCCAGAGAAAGGGTTGGCCCACTCAAGGACAAAGGAGGGGATCTATATGTGAAGCCAGAAGAGGTAGCAAGGTCCTAAATGAATACTTTGTGTTGGTATTAACCATATAGAAGGAATTGGTGGAGGATGATCTCAAGGGAGGGAATGTTGAATTTCGAAGTCAAGTTGCTATTAAAAGAAAGAGGTGTTGTGTGTTTTAAAAAGGCTTTCATGTAGATAAATCTTTGAGTCCAGATGGGATCTATCCCAGAATATTGAGAGAGGCAAGAGAACAAATTGTTGTAGCATTGACAGACATCTTTGTATCCTGTTTGGCCACAGGTGAGGTCCCAGAGGACTGGAGAATAGTCAAGTTTGTCCCATTGTTTAAGAAGGGAAGCAGGGATAATCCAGGAAATTACAGCCCTGTGGCTCTCAATTTGATTGTGGGGACATTGGTATTGGAAAAGGGACAAGGTCTGTAAGCATTTTGAAGCAAATGGATTATTAGTGAGAAACAACATGGTTTTATGCGGGGGATGTCATGCCTCATTAACTTGATTGAGTATTTTGAGGAGGTGACGAAGATAATTGATGAGGGAAAAGAGGTTGATGTTGTCTACATGGACTTCACTAAAGCCTTTGACAAAGTTCCTCCGTCGTCATTTCCGCTACCTCCAAACGGACCCCACCACCAAGGATATATTTCCCTCCCCTCCCCTATCAGCATTTCGTAAAGACCACTCCCTCCGTGAATCCCTCGTCAGATCCACACCCCCTACCAACCCAACCTCCACTCCCGGCACCTTCCCCTGCAACCGCAGGAGGTGCAAGACTTGCGCCCACACCTCCCCCCTCACCTCCCTCCAAGGCCCCAAAGGAAACTTCCATATCCGTCACAGATTCACCTGCACCTCCACACATATCATCTATTGCATCCTCTGCACCCGATGTGGCCTCCTCTATATTGGGGAGACAGGCCGCCTACTTGCGGAGCGTTTCAGAGAACACCTCTGGGACACCCGGACCAACCAACCCAACCACCTTGTAGCTCAACATTTCAATTCCCCCTCCCACTCCACCAAGGATATGCAGGTCTTTGGACTCCTCCATCGTCAGACCACAACAAAACGACGGTTGGAGGAAGAACGCCTCATCTTCCGGCTAGGAACCCTCCAACCACAAGGGATGAACTCGGATTTCACCAGTTTCCTCATTTCCCCTCCCCCCACCCTGTCTCAGTCAAATCCATCAAATTCAGCACCGCCTTCCTAACCTGAGATCTTCTTCCCGACCTCTCCGCCCCCACCCCAGTCTGACCTATCACCCTCACCTTGACCTCTTTCCACCTATCACATTTCTGACGCCCCTCCCCCAAGTCCCTCCTCCCTACCTTTTATCTTAGCCTGCTGGACAAACTTTCCCCATTCCTGAAGAAGGGCTTATGCCCGAAACGTCGATTCTCCTGTTCCCTGGATGCTGCCTGACCTGCTGCGCTTTTCCAGCAACACATTTCCAGCTCTGATCTCCAGCATCTGCAGACTTCACTTTCTCCTCAAAGTTCCTCATGGAAGACTGGTACAAAAGGGATGAGCTATCAAGATGGATACAGAACTGGTTTAGTCATAGCAAACAGATGGTAGCGGTGGATGGATACATTGTGGAATGGAGAATTGTGATTAGTGGTGGTCCACAGTGGTCAGTGGGACCTCTGCTATTTGTGGTCTACATAAATGATTTGGAGGAATACATAGTTAGTCTACTTAGTAAGTTTGCCATTGAAACAAAGATTGATGGAGTTGCAGATAATGAGAAGAATTGTCAGAGAATATAGCAGGATATAGATCAGTTGGAGACAGGGGCAGCAAAATGGCAGATGGAGTTTAATCCAGACCAATGTGAGGTGATGCATTTTGAAAGGTCCAGTACAGATGGAAATTATACGGTGAATGGCAGAACTCCTTAAACGCATTGCTATGCAGAGGGATCTGGGTGTATAGGTCCACAGATCACCGAAGGTGGAAGCACAGGTAGATAAGGCAGTAAAAAAGGCTGAAGGCATGCTTGCCTTCATTGGAAGGGGCATTGAGTATAAGGAAAGACAAGTTATGCTGCTGCTTTAAAGAACTTTAGTTCAGCCACACCTGGAATTTTGCATAAAGTTCTGGTCACCACACTACCAGAAGAATGTTGATTCTTTGGAGAGCTTTGAGAAAATGTTCACCAAGATGTTGCCTGGCATGGGGGATTTTAGCTATGAGAGAAGGTTGGATAGACTGGGTTTGTTCACAGGTGATTGAGAGGCAACCTGATATAAATTTATAAGATTATGAGTGGCATGGATAGAGTGGAAAGCATGAGGCTTTTTTCCAGGGTGGAGGGGTGAATTATTAGAGGACACAGGTTCAAGGTGTGAGGGGGGATATTTAAAAGAGATATGTGAGGCATGTTTTTCACACAAAGGGTAGTGAGTGCCTGGAACATGTTGCCAGAGGAGGTGGTTGAAGCAGACACAATAGCAGCATTCAAGAAACGCCTGGATGAATACATGAATAGGAAGGGAATAGATGGATATGGATGCTGCAAGTGAAGACAGTTTTAGTATGGAAAGGCAAAATGTGTCAGTGCAGGCTTGGAGGGCCCAAGGGCCTCTTCCTGTAATGTATTGTTCTTTGTTCTCTGTTCTATACCAAACAACCTCATAACTATCCTAACAAAATGATGTCTCTGTTCTCTATCTGTACAAGCAAAGAGGAAATTGCCAATCCCGTGACAATAGAGAGGAATGCCATTCTGTCTATTGTCAACAAAATCTTCATCAGAATTGCCTGAACTACTTTCTGGGAAAATCAACCGGGATTTGTTGCCAGAAAGTCAATGCGGTTTCAGAAAAGATGACCAGTGGAGTGCCACAAGGATCGGTGCTGGGCCCTCTACGTTTTGTCATTTACATAAATGATTTAGATGCGAACATAAGAGGTAAAGTTAGTAAGTTTGCCGATGACACCAAAATTGGAGGTGTAGTGGACAGCGAAGAAGGTTACCTCAGATTACAACAGGTACTGGACGAGATGGGCCAATGGGCTGATAAATGCGAGGTGCTGCATTTTGGGAAAGCAAATCTTAGCAGGACTTATATACTTAATGGTAAGGTACTAGGGAGTGTTGCTGAACAAAGAGACCTTGGAGTGCAAGTTCATAGCTCCTTGAAAGTGGAGTCGCAGGTAGATAGGATGGTGAAGAAGGTGTTTAGTATGCTTTTCTTAATTGGTCAGAGTATTGAGTACAGGAGTTGGGAGGTCATGTTGCAACTGTACAGGACATTGGTTAGGCCAATGTTGGAATATTGCGTGCAATTCTGGTCTCCTTCCTAATGGAAGGATGTTGTGAAACTTGAAAGGGTTCAGAAAAGATTTACAAGGAAGTTGCCAGGGAGGATCTGAGCTACAGGGAAAGGCTGAACAGGCTGGGGCTGTTTTCCCTGGAGCGTGGAGGCTGAAGGGTGACCTTATAGAGATTTACAAATTATGAGGGGCATGGATAGGATAAATAGACAATGTCTTTTTCCTGGGGTCGGGGAGTTCAGAACTCGAGGGCATAGGTTTAGGGTGAGAGGGGAAAGATATAAAAGAGACCTAAGCGGCAACTCTTTCACGCAGAGGGTGGTACGTGTATGGAATGAGCTGCTAGAGGATGTGGTGGAGGCTGGTAAAATTGCAACATTTAAGAGGCATTTGGATGGGTATATGAATAGGAAGTGTTTGGAGGGATATGGGCCGGGTACTGGCAGGTGGGACTAGATTGGGTTGGGATATCTGGTCGGCATGGACTGGTTGGACCGAAGGGTCTGTTTCCATGCTGTACATCTCTATGACTCTAAATACTGAAATGGTCTTTACAGTTACACCACTCCAGGAGAAATGAGTGGTCATGTAAATGGAACGGCTGACACTTGCTTACTGAAGGGAATTTTCCATAAACAGTTTAAGTCCTCGGTGTGCTCTCATTGTTGTCGAAGGAGGCATGACAAAGGATACATCTGAGAGCTTTACTTAAGAGTTTTCATGTTGAATTTGAGACCTGGGAGAAGTTCACTCATGATCCTCTACCTGGCATGAGTTGTAAAATAAAATGCTGCATCCTCCTTTGAGAGCAAAATGTATCAGGAAATAAGAAGAAAAAATACAAGCAGAAATCTCAAGGCCACATGCAAAAGCTCCAGAATCTGCAGCATTCTCTCAGCAGAGTGCCACAAGAACATCCAAGTATAGATTGACTTGAGCAGTCCCATCCTATTCCATCAGAACCACACAAAATCGAACTGACTGGTCATATATGTACAAGAGCTGGTCACAACCTAGGAATACTGCAGCGAGTAACTTACCTCCTGACTCTTCAAAGTCTGTCCATCATCGACAAGGCAATAGTCAGGAGTGTGATGGAACACTCCCCATTTGTCTGGATGAGTACAGCTCCAACAACACTCAAGAAGCTTCACACAGTCCAGGATAAAGCAGGCCACTTGCCTGACCTGCCGCGCTTTTCCAGCAACACATTTTTCAGCACTGCATCCATAAGCACCCACTCCCTCCACCACCAATGCTCAGTATCAGCAGTCTGTTCCAATGCCAACTGATGTACAGCTCTAAAAGTTGTAATGGATTGTCATTACAATAGCATTCTGCATCCTAGTCATTTCACCCTATACCATTTTACAGGTTGTGTCATATATAACTCCTATTCATGCTGTCTGTCTTAAATTAGAAATAGCAGACAAACTCCCAAAATTAAATGTCTAGACAGCACAATAATCCACCAACTTTATCTAACAATGTCAGAATATCTAATAATTTTATTTTTAAGTGTTAATGCATAACATCACCTAGCAAAATTGAGTTATTTAGTAGTAGTTATATACTGCATTTTCTACAGATGTTCTATTGATTACTGACTATAACTGAAACCCTGAACAAATATCATACGTAATATTAATGTCATTCAGCAGAAAAGAAATATTTCTTCAATTAGATCAAACACTGGTGAGACCATACCTGAAGCATTGTGTTGGCTCTGGTTCCTTTACGTAAAGAAGGAAATATTTCCTACTGAGTGAATATAGCAGTAGTTCAAGTCACCATTATCTGGGATATCAGGACTGTACCACAAGGAGAGATTGAAGCATCTGAACCTGTATTCTCTGTAATTTTTGTTTCTTTAGAAGACTGACAGGCAATCTCATAGAACCTTGTAAAATTCTTAAAGGGGCAGACAGAGTGGATGTAAAAAGGATGTTTTCTGTGGCTGAGGTCTAGACCACAGGATACAGTTTGTAAAAAGGCAATTGACTTAGGACTCAGGTGAGGAGGAGCTTCTTCATCCAGCAGGTGATGAATCTATAGAATTCTCTATTCAGAGAGTGTGGAAGCTCATTCATTAACTAAGTCCAAAACATTTCTGGTTTGGTCTTATAATCACAATAGAGGATATGGGACTATTGGAAGAAAATGACTTTGAAATAGATGATCAGCCATGATCTAGTATGGCGGAACAGAGTGAAGGGTTAAAATGGTGTACCCCTGCTGCTATGTGCCTATGTTGCATTCCTTTAAGTTATCTGCACTGTCCTCTGAATTCTTGAAGAAAAGTCATGATAAAGGATTGGGAGAACTTCTTAAGAAATTTAAACTGTAACTTCAAAAAAAAAGTATTTATTGTGTAGATGAAACTAGTGTTTTTTTTATTGCTACATGGCCTGACCTGCCTCTCCTGAATTAATCCAGCACAAATGATGGAATGGTGACATTGTCCATAAATGAAACTATGGGTCAAATTTTCCCACAAATATAATGCGATGTTCAACATACATGCAATTATTAAAATGGAATCAGCCCGCAGGTAAGGGAGAAGATGAATCACACCATGAGTTGGGAATCCCTGTTATTTGCTGGATGTCATAGAATCCCTCCAATGTGAAAGCAAGCCAATCAGCCCATTGATTCCATGCCAACCCTCTGAAGAGCATCCTATTCAGCACCCCCCCAACCCTGTCATGCTGCATTTCCCTGTCACTGGATCAAATCCTTGAATTCCCTCCCTTAGGGCATTGTAGGTCTTCATGCAGCACAGGGACTGTAGCAGTTCAAAAAGGCAATTCACTGACAGGCTCTCAAGGGTAACTCGGGACAGACAGTAAATATTGGCCAGCCAGCAATGCTATGTCTGACGAGTGAATTAAAAAAAGTGCAAAATTACAAATTATTAAAAGTACCAAGCTGGCTAAAGGTGAAAATTCATTTGTGGGGAACAAGTGAAGTGGAATTAACCAGCACATTCTCCCCGTGTCTGCGTGGGTTTCCTCCAGGTGCTCCAGCTAATTCATCTAACCTACACATCCCTGGACACTATAGGCAATTTTGCACAGCCAATCCATCTAACCTGCACATCTTTGGGCTGTGGGAAGAAACTGGAGCAACTGGAGGAAACATGGGAGATCATGCAAAATCCAGATAGTTGTCTGAGGGTGCAATCCCCCTGGTGCTGTGAGGAAGCAGTGGTAACCACTGTGCCACTATGCCACCCATGATCAATGTCACTCCACTTGTTCCCCACAAATGAATTTTCACCTTTAGCCAGCTTGGTACTTTTAATAATTTATAATTTTGCACTTTTTTTATTCACTCGTCAGACATAGCATTGCTGGCTGGCCAATATTTACTGTCTGTCCCTAGTTACCCTTGAGAGCCTGACGGTGAATTACCTTTTTGAACTGTTACAGTCCCTGTGCTGCATGAAGACCTGCAATTCCCTCAGGGAGGGAATTCAAGGATTCGATCCAGTGACAGTGAAGGAATAGAGATATATTTCCAAGCCAGGATGCTAAGTAGCTTGGAGGGAAACGTGCAGGTTGTGGTGATCCTATGTACCTTTTGCCTTTGTTCTTCTAAATGGAAATGATTGTGCATTTAGAAAGTGCAGTCTCAGGATCCTTTGGTAAATCCCTGCAGTGTGAACAGCACACATTGCTTCTGCTTTGACCTTCAAACATTACAAAATGTTAACGCTCCTAACCAATAACTATTTTTAATGATATGATAACTGCTAATGAAATGGCAATAAATCTTTCCACTCAAAAAGGAAATATTTATAATTGTTCTATGTATGATTACATATGCAATCCTAGCACTTGGGGCCGCATGGTGGCTCAGTGGTTAGCACTGCTGCTTCACAGCACCAGAGACCTGGGTTCGATTCCTGCCAGTCTGTGTGGAGTTTGCACATTCTCCTCGTGTCTGCGTGGGTTTCCTCCCACAATCCAAAAATGTGCAGATCAGGTGAAGTGGCCATGCTAAATTGCCCACAGTGTTTGGTGCATTAGTCAGGGGTAACTGTAGGGTAGGGGAATGGGTCTGGGTGGGTTTCTCTTTGGAGGGGCAGTGTGGACATGTTAGGCCGAAGGGCCTGTTTCCACACTGTACAGAATCTAATCTAATCATATAATCTGTTAATATGTCAAAATTAGAATGATGCTGGAAAAGCACAGCAAGTCAGGCAGCATCCGAGGACCAGGAAAATCAACGTTTTGGGCAAAAGTCTTTCATCAGGAAGGAAACATCAATTTTGCTGCTCCTTGGATGCTGCCTGGCCTGCTGTGCTTTCCAGCACCACTCTAATTGTGATTCTAATCTCCAGTATCTGCAGTACCCACTTCCATCTGTTAATATGTGGTGACTGGCGACTCATATTTATGGTGTTGATGCCTCCTGTACCATTGAAAATTCTTAAATTCTGATTAATGCAGTTATTCAGTTCCTCCTGGTTTGCTACAGTTGGGCAGAAGTTAGGCAGTTAGGGGTAACATGGTTGTTCAGTGGTTAGCACTGCTGCCTCACAGTGCTAGCAACCCGGGTTCAATTTCAGTCTTGGGTGACTGTGTGTGTGGAGTTTGCATGCTCTCCCTGTGCTTGTGTGAGTTTCCTCTGGTGTTCTGGTTTCCTTCCACAGTCCAAAAATGTGCAGGTTAGGTGGATTGGCCATGCTAAATTGCCCATAGTGTCCAGGGATATGTAGATTAGGTGGATTAGCAATAGGAAATGTAAGGTTAGACAGTAGGGGAGTAAGTCTGGTTGGGATGTCTTCAGAAAGTCAATGTGGACCTATTGGGCTGAAAGGCCTGTTTCCACATTGTAGGGATTCTATTTTAAAAAAAGACGATGATGTCTCTTCTCATTGGGGTGGAACCTGGTAGTCTCATTTTAAATGCTATTTGGTAAAGATGGGGACAGATTATATGTCTAATTCTATTGCTGGCCATTTTCAATATGTTGTGGCATGACTCATGTACTTTACAGCGTCATCCTTATGGTAGCATCACATAGCATGTGATTGAGAATATAGAGGGCTCACTTTGGAGCAATTGAAGAAAGAAATTGTACTGAAAGCATGTTGCTCAGTTGTAACTTAATTGTTTAATGTTATCCCAGACACTTAAATGCCTGAAAAATGTGAATTTGTGCATAATAGTCAGTTATAATAAACATTGTTCCCAATAAGGTGCACAGCCAGGCTGCTGCTCGGAGGATCCACACATGCTGAGGGACATGGACACACTGAATTCTGATCCCAGAAGTCACTGCTGTACATAAACATTGAAGGACCACATCGCTGTAGGAAAAGTGATAGTGGGCGTTCATTAATAAATGTTTATTTGAATATTCAATACCAGAAATAATTTCTTATGGTGCAGGATATAACATAACCACTAACGCTTTAGACAAAACACTCTAGTGGAGATTAAAATCAAATTGTGATAGCAGTGGTGGCCATCTTGAAAAGGCCCCAAGATCATGTTAGCAGATATTTTACAAATTAACTGAAGACCAACTGGACAACAATTTTGGACAACAGAGAATTCAGACAAACAGTAAGTTTCTCATCTTTAAACAGTAATAATTTCTGTTATTACCAACAGCTGTACAAATCTATGGATAAGGCACAGGCCACCAAGGAAACAGAACTAAATTTTTTTTTATTCGAATGTAAGTTCTTTCAAACTAAAATACATTTCTGATGTTGTCCTTGTGAAAGAAAAGATGAAGTACAAAAGCCAATGCAATGCAGCAAAGGAGACTGGAATGTTAAAAATCTAGAATGTTTTATTCCTGACAGTTGATATCTAAGTAACAGTTTCTCATAATAACAGCAGCAAAGTTTGTGTTAATAAGGAAGGGGCAGTTTTAATTTATTCTGGCACAAAAAGTCATGTTGAATAAAATTATATACTCAAAGATTTTGAATTAGAATCATGCATTGTGGACGAAAGTGAGGACTGCAGATGCTGGAGATCAGAGTCAACATACCTGGTGAAGGCGAAAATGAGGACTGCAGATGCTGGAGATTAGAGTCAAGAGTCTGGTGCTGGAAAAGCACAGCAGGTCAGGCAGCATCTGAGGAGCAGGATAATTGACATTTCGGGCAAAAGCCCTTCATCAGTCAATTCTCCTGCTCCTCGGATGCTGCCTGACCTGCTGTGCTTTTCCAGCGCCACACTTCTTGACTCATGGATTGTAGAAAGCTCATTGTCGTTTGGACATACATTGACACCTTAACCGAAATATAACTGGTTAGATGACTAATGCAGTCTAAAACTTTGCTTGCCACTAGCAAGTTGGAACTTCACAGAATTAACACGTTAGGCCTTTCTGCGGACATTCAGAAAGATTAGTAAAAGATCTACAACTCTCTCATTTTAGGATTAAGTCACTCCAATTCCTATCACTCAAACAACCCCAACAGTCTTTGACATTACTTTTAGAAGATACCACCCTTGGCCCAGAGTGTGACTTTTCTGACGAAACAGTCTGAGAGGTTCAATGAATTAATCATCAACTCTACATTAGTTAAAGTCTTTAGGAATGATCTTTTGGGCAAAACATGAAGTAATATCATTGAAGAATTTCTTGACAATGGACATAAGTAACAAACCACAGAGGCAGACAAACAACAATTGTATACTATAGGCACAAGCAACATAATAGCTACAGTCAGCATAGTATGGGAATTGTCACATCCTACACCATCAATGCAGTGTCCATGCTCAAATGTGCTGCCCATACTGTAGATAAATGATCATTATGTTTTCAGCAACAAAGCAAGGTTATCACATTCCAATGTCGCATTTTTCTGCATTACCAATGGAGAAGAGATTACCATTCCCAGCAAAGCTAATGCTCAGAAAACAAGTGCAAACAACTTTGCCCAACCACTAATTCTTGAACCATTCTGAAACTTGGGACATTCTTCTTTAACACCAGAGCAGAACGAATAATACACATCAAGCAAGCAGGTAGAGAACTATCAAAGCTGTGCACTAGATACAGAGTGTGAGTTAGAAATACAAATGCAAATACTTGGTTTCCAGCATAGTTTTCCAGAATATTCAAACAGCCCATTTCATATAAAGTTGTTACTGATCATGATGCTGCATCATGAAGGACCAGAAGATAGCTCCAACCAATGGGCACCACAGTGATCATGCACATGGAGTGTGAGGGCGAACACTCTGATGATGATGGTTGTGCAGTGATGTTGAGTGATAGCAACCTTCAGAAAGATAACCAAGATGTCAAACAAGTCCATAGAGTGCAACGCATAGCTCTGCAGATGGATACACAATCACCAGATCAAGACAAGTTGTCAAATCTCTAAAGTGTTACACTGAAGTTTAAAATATTGGTCTCATAAACCTTATTTCACTTGTATCAATTTGACAATATAAGCCAATGTGAAACTATGTGTATTTGTTTGGGATAAGATTTTATCTTGGAGAAAGAGGATGATGTAATATGTGCACTGGTCAGGATTAACAGTACAGCACATGACCAGGTCGTTCGGCCCACCAAAGCAGCGCTGACACATGATGTCTTTCTAAACTAAAATGACAGTTTGCATCTACATAGTCCATACCTCTCTATTCCCTACCATATATCTGCCTCTTAAACATTGCTGTTGTATCTGCTTCTACCACCTTCTCTGGCAGTGCATTCCAGGCACTTACCATCTTCTGTATACAAAATATGCCTCTCACATAACCTTTAAACTTACTCGCTTTTACCTTAACATCCACCTAGGTTTGTACAATACATTTGATTCAGTTATATGATCCTTTGATTTCTTACTTATAAATTCTGTGTCCAAAGTACTCTCTCTCATGAGCTGCCTGAAGAAGGAGCAGGGCTCCGAAAACTTGTGGTTTCAAATAAACCTGTTTGACTATAACCCAGTGTCATGTGATTTTTGACTTTGTCTATGCCAGTCCAACACTGGCACCTCCAAATCTATATCCTCTCATAATTGACATCTCTACCCTGGACTCTGACTATCCATTCTATCTGTAATTTTGTAAACTTCAAACATGTTGCCCCGCATCCTTCGACGGTCAAATGAAAACAAACCAAGTTTGACCAATCTCTCAGAAATGTGACCAAAATCTCAGAAGAGTTATTTGTCACTGTTATTTATAGACACACAAATACAACAGCTGGCTTATCTCAGTGTATGTGCCATGATGTGGTCACTGCTGCACCTCCCCCAGCCTTCACCCACCCCCATGATAGAATTTAACATAGAATGGGGAGGATCCATGATTTGAAAAGCTGACGGGATATATTTACTGACCATCCATTCCCATTCCTCTCATTCAAAAATATCAAAGAGGCAAATGCTCAGGGAACAGAGATGATTGTTGAGTGCCTGACTGGAGAGGGAGAGTTCCCAGCTGCTCCCTTGGATCGTTTACAAATGAGGTCACCTTAAAATTACTTTGAAAAGAAATGTTTCTTTGAGGTTAATCTCACAGGCCCATTCAAATGTGGAAAGATTTCATGTAACAAGGAAACCAGCTGTATAGCCAAATGCAAAGCAGCTGGAGCAGCGTGATATTTGGGGTCAAAATGTCAACTGCTTTTGATATAGCACCAAAAATACAGTACAGCACATCAGTGAAAATGATCAAGTCATGTCTGAGAAGCTACTATCGAACCATTCATCAAATGCTTGCAGCATTATTCCAGCAAAGGGCCGGAACATAAGACACACATTTACGTAATGTGACGACATTTAAATCTGTTGGTGTGATGAGCCAAGAAGCACTGAGACTCCAGAAGCTGTACAATAGAAATGACTACTTCAGCTGTTTGTTGGGACAAGTTTGAAGTCTGTGATCTCGGGAAGAAATTCTGCAATTTTTCTTTGCCAAATAAAGTCACGTTTTGCAAACAGTTGGGGATCTTGGGCTCAGGCTGAAATTTCTGCAGTAACTTAAACATGTGCAGTTGCACATTTTATATCCACCCCATCTTATTATTCATTCATGGGATGAAGGTATTGCTGGTTAAAATCTCAGAGGAGCTTGGTGTCACTGTTAATTATAGACCCACAAGTGCACCAGCTGGGTTATCTCAGTGTATGTGCCATGGCGTGGTTGATGCTGCACCTCCCCCAAACCCTCATGCACCCCCATCACACAACTTAACATAGAATGTGTTTGTTGCCAGTGTTTATTGCCAGTTCATAATTGCCAGTGAAAATGTGGTAATGAGTTTATTTCTTGAATGTGCTGTAGGTATACCCACAATGCCACGAGGATTGTACCCAGCAACACTGAAGGAACAGTGATGTTTCCAAGACAGGATGGTCAGTGGCTTGAAGGGTGGTACTCTTAAACATCTTCTGTTCTTGTTCTTCTACATGGTCGAGGTCGTTGATTTGGAAGATGCTGTCGAAGAATATTTGGTGAATGTTTGCAGTGCATCTTGTAGATGGCACAGACTGCTGCCATTGTGCATCAGTGATAGAGAGAATGACTGCTGAAGATGCTGAATGGTGTGCCAAGTAAGTTGACTGCTTTGTCCATTATGGTGTCAAATGTCTTGGGTGTTGTTGGAACTGCAATCATCTGTGAAATGGAGAGTATTCCATCAAACCTGTGCCTTGTAGATGGTGGAAAGGCAATGGGGAGACATCAGATGAGTTTCTCACTGCAGTGTCACAATCATAGAACTCCTATAGTGTGGAAAGAGGCCATTTGGCCCAACAAGTCTGTACCAACCCTTTGAAAAGCATCTCATCCAGATCTTGGCTCCCGACTCTATCTCTGTAGCTTCACATTTACCCTGGCTAATTAGCCTAGCCTGCACATCCCTGGACACAATTTGGTAATTTAGCAAGGCCAATCCACCTAAGCTGCAAATCATTCCTCCTTTGAAGGAAACCGGAGCATTCAGAGGAAATCCATGCAGACACAGGAAAAACGTACAAACTCATACAGTTGCCCAAGGATGGAATTGAACCCAAGTTCCTGGTGCTGTGAGGCAGCAGTGCTAATTACTGAGCCACCGTGCTACCTCTCTAATCCTAGCCTCTGCCCTACACTTGTAGACACAGTATTTCTGTGGCTGGACCAGTTCAATTTCTAATCAATCTTATCCTTCAGGATGTTGATTATTGGGATTCAATGATGGTAGTGTCATTGAACAGAAAGAGATTGTCTCTTGATGAGATAGAAGCAGTTGAAGATAGTTGGGTCGAGTTAATGTTTTGAGTCCATTGACACTTCATTGGAACTTTATGCTTTGTTGGAAACATCTTTCTTTATGCTAGATATGCTTGAGTGAGTGTGTGTGTGAATAAGTGTGAGTGTGTGAGTTTGACCGTGAGTGTGTGTGTGCGTATGAGTATGTGTGTGTGTGCATGAGTGTATCAGTGTGAACATGAGTGTGTGTGTGTGTGTGTGAATGAGTGTGTGAGTGTGAATGACTGTGTGAGTGAGTATGTGTGAGTGAATGTGAGTGTGTGTGAGTGTGTGTGTGGGAGAGAGAGTGTGGTTGTATGTGTATGTGTGTGAGAGAGAGTGTCTGTGTGTGTATGCGCGTGAGTAAGTGTAAGTTTGTGTGTGTGAGTGCGAGTGAGTGTGTGAGTGTGAGTGTGCGTGTGTGAGAGTATGTGTGTGTATGAGTGAGTGTAAATGAATGTGAGTGTGTGAGTGTGTGTATGAGAGAGAGAGTGTCTGTGTGTGTGTGTGAGAGTGTGGTAGTGTCTGTGAGTGTGAGTGCGTGAGATTGGTTGGTGGAGGTGGGATACTATGATGAAAGGAATGACAGCATGTGAAGATCTTTTGAGTAAAGGTCAAAGTTGATGACTGAATCCAATAATTTTATTCATTTTGAAGACTCTCATGAAGCTTTGGACCTAAGAATTGTGTGTGCTTGTAATGAAGTCTCCGCATTAATCCCAGTGCTATTCCTCCAGTGTCTCTTCCTACTTGACGTTTGCTTTGTTTCCTCAGAGCTTGTGACCCAAAATTAACATTTCTTAACCCATGGCTTGGAAACATCTGCACTGGTCTCCAATACTTTTTGTATATTATCCCAACTTTCAAAATTGTCTTCAGTGAACAATTTCCTTAGAATTCCATTCTTGGAATATGATCCAATGTTGGCAAACCAGCATACATTGCTTTCTTAACCAGCCTTGAAGGCATCAAGATGTGATAGAAAATGTGCAGCATCGAAGATATATAGAGCATTATTTACAAACTTTATTTCCCAAGCATCAGCAAGAACAACAAGAGCATTCATAAAGTAACATCATCAACAGAGATGCTGTCCTTAAAGCACAAAACTATTATCACGTTGTGATTCGTTGCTACGGAGATAAGGGTGCTCACTCATTTACGCAGTCTGTCGCAGTCTGTATACAGTATTTGGCAGTAGCTTTGCTCAATAATCTTTTGTCATAACTGTAGCCTAGACAACACCCTTTAATGTTGATCTTGAGTAAAGAGCATGTGACCGCAATGCTTTGGTCTGACCAGGGATTTGTATGAATTCTGTTCTCTATGGATGACTTCTTCCATGGACTGTTTTCCATTTTCAACACACATCTTGAAATTCAAAATAAGCTGCAGAAGTTTTATTTTGTGTTGTAGCAAAATGATTTTTAATGACATCTTAATCTTCCCTTTCCACATTTTTTTGATATAACAAAAGGTAATGACCAAGGCTCCAGGAGTGCACTGTCTCTTTCTCTTTAGTACCACTATACTGTTGACCATATTATAAATGTATATGTTTTACCCAGTTACTTATATGACTAAGCAAATATTTAAACTATTGTGATAAAGGTTTACAATATAGTATTGTCATTTTTGCAATTTATATTTTTAAACTAAAGGTAGATGTGTGATTTCAATTCTGTGAAGATAACTTTAAAGATGTCAGAAGGTATTTTGGAGCAGGGAACTTGAGACACAATTTCCAGGAAGGCCAGTGATCCAGTCAACTCCGAGGGGACACCTGTGGTGTTAATGGAGGAAATGTTTATATGGCTGAAGTTATGATAGATCAGAGCTCCGAAGTTTTGTTTTGGACTTCAATTCAAAAGAACCAGGAGTTCAGCTCAGATAAGAGAGCAGTTTCTTCCCAGCAGGAGAATCAAGTTTTTTAGCTCAAGGGAGCTACTTAGAACATAGAACATAGAAATGTACAGCACAGAACAGGCCCTTCGGCCCATGATGTTGTGTCCAGGATTATTTCTAATCTAACATAAAATAACCTAATCTATGCACCTCTCAATTCACTGTTGTCTATGTGCATGTCCAGCAATCATTTAAATGTCCCTAATGACTCTGCTTCCACCACTACTGCTGGTAATGCCTTGCATGCATTCACAACTCTCTGCGTAAAGAACCTAACTCTGGCGTCTCCTCTATACCTTCCTCCTAACGTCTTAAAACTATGACCCCTCATGCCAGTCAATCCTGCCCTGGGGAAAAGTCTCTGGCTATTGATTCTATCCATGTCTCTCATTACTTTGTATACTCGATCAGGTCACCTTTCATCCTCCTTCTCTCCAGAGAGAAAAATCCGAGCTCAATCAACCTCTCTTCAAAAGACAAGCCTCCAGTCCAAGCAGCATCCTGGTAAACCTTCTTTGCACCCTCTCCAAAGCCTGTGTATCTTTCCTATAGTAGGGCGACCAGAACTGGACACAATATTCCGAGTGTGGTCTCATCAGGGACTTGTGGAGCTGCAGCAAAACCTCGCGGCTCTTAAACTCAATCCCCCTGTTAATGAAAGCCAAAATACCATATGCTTTCTTAACAACCCTATCCACTTGGGTGACAACTTTGAGGGATCTATGCACTTGAAGACTCTGTCCCTCCATACTGCCAAGAATCCTGTATTTAATCCTATATTCAGCATTCGAGTTCGACCTTCCTAAATGCATCATTTCACATTCATCCGGGTTAAACTCCATCTGCCATTCCTTAGCCCAGCTCTGCATCCTGTCTATATCGCGCTGTAGCCTGCAATAGCCCTCGATACTATCAATGGCACCTCCAACCTTTGTGTCATCAGCAAATTTATTAACCCACCCCTCAACTTCTTCATCCAAGTCATTTATAAAAACTACAAAGAGCAGAGGCCCAAGAACACATGGAGTAGGTCACTTTATAGCAGCCTCTCAGACTCGGCAGTAAAACCTCCAGTCAGAGTAAGGGACTTAGGAAGCAGCCTTCTACGGACTCCACTCTATCCATGTGGTTGTTGTGGATCAAAAGCCAAGCCCCAAGGACTGGCGAGCTGTTGGAATCCAATTCATGGTCCTTCGATTAGAAATCCTTCCCTTGACCGAATGACATGTCATCCTGCCCACCCTGTCTGACTGGTTGAGAATCTCAGGGGTGGGTGGGGGGGCAGCATTGGTTCGAGAGCATTAGCAAAGTCTATTCCAAATGTTAACCTGCAAATAGTCCCACCATTTGACCAGGCACGGAATCCACAAAACTTCATGTAATATTCCTCTTTCATAATCTCTCCCAACCTGCTAGCTGCTTTCCATCTTACAAGGAGATAGTGTAAGGCAATGCACCAAAGTACTGAAGGTTCTTTCAGGCTTCAGTCCAAGGTGTGAGACTGATCTATGATCTGAATTAAAGCAGCAGTTCAGAAAAGAGGATTGGATGTGAAGACATGAGGGAACCAAGGAAAATTTAAAGTGGAAGCAGAAACATGGAGTCAGGCAATGTTAAATGTATTGTAAGGACAGTGAGGTAAAGATTTTAACCTGTTGCTGATCATATCAAAGCATTAACTATGTTTGAAGTAATTTTGGGAGCCATCAGGATAATCTAGGGTTAAACTGGAGTCAAACACTAGTTGAAACAATATATCTGTGCAAGGAAATTGTGCCCTAAAATTAATGCTTCTCATCAATGAGTAGATGAAAGAGCTTCATACAAATGAAACATGTTAATACTGAACAGCATGAACACACCCAATATTTTATTGACCTGTCAAATGTGATTTATTTACCTGTTCAAGTCTACTTCCTTGAATGTCAGGGTAAGAAAAATGCAAAAGAGCTCAGATACAGATAAGTAGATTTATGTGAAGCATGCTGTTATTAGCTGCTAAGCAACAGCTTTCACAATATCTCTATGGTAGGTAACAGCAAGTCAATACTTTGGCATTCTAGAAATCTGGATCACTGGGTATTGAAGACCGAGAAAAAAAATTATAATCTGGACCAAAAGTTATAAATTTTAATGAACAAAGTATTCCCAATTAAAGTGGACTCAGCTAATACTGAATTCCTCAAGTTTACTCTTCCTCTTTTGAGGATTTAGTGTTCAGTTCTATTGCTAAGCAGAGCTGCTAGAGTTCCTGTGGCACTGATTGGTGCATTAGCTGTGAAAACTGGAACAAGGCTCATAGATTGGCAAAAATGTTAAAATAACACTAGGCCTTCAAAGTGATTTTGGCTGTTCGGTAGTAACTCAAGAAGATGGAAAGAGCACTCCTGTTACTTGTTCATTGCCTCTTCACAATCAACTCCATAAAGTCTTCCATGTATTTGTACAGGTGTGAATTTGGAGCACAATGGTACCAGTACTTTTTTTATTTTCCTACATTCAATCATGATCCTCCTTCTGAAATTCATGCAACATGATTCCCAAAACTATTCCTGCTATCAGGACCTTGTCCTTTCTTCCTCCTTTCCTGCTTTCTAGATCGGCTTTTGGTCTGATGATAATCCCCCCACTCCCTTCAAGCTAAATATTGTAGCAAAGCGGTCAGATGTGGAATGATATGATATATAAAAGAGTGAAGACAAAGTAAGAGAAGAAATGGTAATGTGGGAACGAGGGTTAGAGAATGGCCAGGGGTGACAGAGAGAAACTCCAGACATGCTCCAATAATCAAGGTTAGATGTTATAAAGATAACAAAGGATAAAATTAAAGGTTCTGTGCCTGTATGTGGAGCAAGGTAAAGAGAGCGAAACTGAGGAGTTAGTTGCAGTTAATAAGGAAATAGCAGAAAAAACGAACAGACATTTTGCTTCAGTCTTCACAACAGAGATTGGAAGAACAGTCTAGTAACAGCAGGTGGGATGGAGAGAGTAAGCAAAGGAAATTACAATCACAGAAAAGCAGGATGAAGTAACCTGATGTACTGAGTAAATTGACGCGTCACTGGGTCCAAACGGACTTCATTCTAGGTCTTCGATGGCCAATGAGTTAATAAATGCATTGGTTTAATTTTCCAAAATTCCCTTGATTCAGGAAAATGTGTATCAAGCTGCATGAAACAAATATAACCCTTTTATTCAAGGAGGGGTGGGGGGGGGGGGGGGGGGGGGGGGGGGGGGGGAGGCAGAGAAAAGAAAACTGTAGGCCAGTTAGCTTGACATCTATATTGGCAAAAACATTAGCATCGATTATTAAAGCGATTATAGTTGTTCGCTTAAAAAAACATTTCGAAGTAATTGGGAAAAGTCAGCATGGTTTTGTTAAAATGAAATCATGAATAACCAATTTATTGAAGTTCTTTGAAATAGTAACATTCATTGTGGGTGAAGGAGATTGCATTAATCTTTGAAGGCATTTGGTAAGGTGCTGCCTCAAAGATTATTGCAAAAAACAAGAGCTCATGGTGTAGGATGTACCATATTAGAATGGATCAATGATTGGCTGGCTGGGAGAAAACAGGGAATACGCACAACTAGGTGTCTTGTCAAATTGACAGGATGTAATGAATGGGCTCAGCAGGGGTCTGTGCTCGGGCCTCAACTTTTTACAAGTTACATCAATGACTTAGATGCAGCATGTGAAGGCACGGTAGCTAAATTTGTAAATGAGCCAAGTTAGGTGGGAAAGTAAGTTTTAAAGAAAACAGCAGTTTGCTAACAGATACACAGATAGGTTGAATGAGTGAGCATAAATCTGGGATTATCTGGGAAACTGTGAAGTTGATCACTCTGGCAGGACAAATGAAAAAGGTAAAGTGTCACTTAAATGGAGAATAACTGCAGAATTCTGAGTTGTAAAGGGATTTAAATTGTCTAGTTCACGATTCAGATAAAATGAGTATACAAATACAGCATGTATTCAAGAAGGCTAATGGGATGCTTTCCTTTATTAAAAGAGGACATTAATGAGACCACATCTTGAATTTGTATGTAGCTTTGATTTCCTTAGATATGGAAGGATGTAACTATGTTACAACAATTAAGAGGAGGTGTACTAAATTGATACTTGGAATAAGAGAATTGTCGTATGACGATAGCTTGGACAGATTGGCCTTGTTTCCATTGGAGTCTCGAAGAATGAGGGGGGGACTTGAAGAAATTAAATTGATGAAATTGGTCTTGACATGGTGGACATGGAAAGGATGTTTCTCTTGTGAGTCAGTCCAGAACTAGCACTATTTTAAATTGGGGGTCACCCTTTCAGGACAGCGTAAAAAGAACTTGCTTCTCCCAGAAGGTTGTGCAGCTTTGGAACTCTATGTCTCAGAAGGCAGATGAGGCAGATTTTAAAAATATTTTTAAGATGGTAGTATACAGATTCTTGTTAGTCAGGGGGATCAAAGATTAGCAGGTATAAAATGTAGAATGTGAAACACAAAAGAGTTCAACCAGTGTAGGGCATACCCGAGGGGCTGATAAGCTTACTTCTGCTCCTATTGCATATTTCTGTATGCTTGTATTTCTCAGATACTTAAGTGGCTTGGCTCGTGTTCGCAATGAGATCATATAAAGCTGCATCATCCAATCAAGTCTCATGCTTAGGTGATCTTAAGGTAAGATCAAGTTTGAGACCTTTATCTCCTCAGGTCACACACTACAATGTGGTGCTGCCGTCAATTCCATGCCTCTTAGAAGTATACTAACATAACTGATCATGAGGCATAATACAACAGGGGCTAACTTCTAACCCCCACTCTCAAACCCCTCCTCTACTCATGAGGGGCTGAATGGCCTACTCCTGTTCTTATGTTCCTAAGATCCTAGATATGCAAAAAGCTGATGTACTCCAGAAAGGAGAAAGTGAGGGCTGCAGATGCTGGAGATCAGAGCTGAAAATGTGTTGCTGGAAAAGCGCAGCAGGTCAGGCAGCATCCAAGGAACAGGAGAATCGACGTTTCGGGCATAAGCCCTTTTTCAGGAATGAGGAAAGTGTGTCCAGCAGGCTAAGATAAAAGGTAGGAAGGAGGGACTTGGGGGAGGCGCTTTGGAAATACGATAGGTGGAGGGAGGTCCTGGTGAGGATGATAGGCCGGAGTGGGGTGGGGGCGGAGAGGTCAAGAAGAAGATTGCAGGTTAGGAAGGCGGTGCTGAGTTCGAGGGATTTGACTGAGACAAGGTGGGGGGAGGGGAAATGAGGAAACTGGAGAAATCTGAGTTCATCCCTTGTGGTTGGAGGGTTCCCAGGCAGAAGATGAGGCACTCTTCCTCCAACCGTCGTGTTGCCATGGTCTGGCGATGGAGGAGTCCAAGGACCTGCATGTCCTTGGTGGAGTGTGAGGGGAAGTTAAAGTGTTGGGCTACAGGGTGGTTGGGTTGGTTGGTCCGGGTGTCCCAGAGGTGTTCACTGAAACGTTCCGCAAGTAGGCGGCCTGTCTCCCCAATATAGAGGAGGCCACATCGGGTGCAGCGGATGCAATAGATGATGTGTGTGGATGTGCAGGTGAATTTGTGGCGGATATAGAAGTGTCCCTTGGGGCCTTGGAGGGAAGTAAGGGGAGGTGTGGGCGCAAGTTTTGCATTTCTTGCGGTTGCAGGGGAAGGTGCCGGGAGTGGAGGTTGGGTTGGTGGGGGGGGGGGTGTGGACCTGACGAGGGAGTCACGGAGGGAGTGTTCTTTTCGGAACGCTGGTAGGGGAGGGGAGGGAAATATATCCCTGGTGGTGGGGTCCGTTTGGAGGTGGCGGAAATGACGGCGGATGATATGTTGTACATGGAGGTTGGTAGGGTGGTAGGTGAGGACTAGTGGGGTTCTGTCCTGGTGGTGGTTGGAGGGGCGGGGCTCAAGGGTGGACGAGCGGGAAGTGGAAGAGATGCGGTGGAGGGCATTGTCAACTACGTTTGGCGGGAAATTGCGGTCCTTGAAGAAGGAGGCCATCTGGGTTGTACGGATTTGGAACTGGTCCTCCTGGGAGCAGATGCGGCGGAGACGAAGGAATTGGAAATATGGGATGGCGTTTTTACAGGGGGTAGGGTGGGAGGAGGTGTAGTCTAGGTAGCTGTGGGAGTCGCTCGGTTTATAGTAAATGTCCGTGTCGATTCGGTCACCCAAGATAGAAATGGAAAGGTCTAGGAAGGGGAGGGAGGAGTCTGAGACGGTCCAGGTGAATTTGAGGTCGGGGTGGAAGGTGTTGGTAAAGTGGATGAACTGTTCAACCTCCTCGTGGGAGCACGAGGCAGCGCCGATACAGTCATCGATGTAGCGGAGGAAAAGGTGGGGGGTGGTGCCAGTGTAGCTGCGGAAGATGGACTGTTCCACATATCCTACGAAGAGACAGGCATAGCTGGGACCCATGCGGGTGCCCATGGCTACTCCTTTGGTTTGGAGGAAGTGGGAGGATTGGAAAGAGAAGTTGTTCAGGGTGAGGACCAGTTCAGTCAGTTGAAGGAGGGTGTCAGTAGAAGGGTACTGGTTGGTACGGTGGGAAAGGAAGAAGCAGAGGGCTTTAAGTCCTTCGTGATGGGGGATGGAGGTGTACAGGGATTGGATGTCCATGGTGAAGATAAGGCGTTGGGGACTGGGGAAGCGAAAATCATGGGGGAGGTGGAGGGCGTGGGTGGTGTCCCGAACATAGGTGGAGAGTTCTTGGACTAAGGGGGACAGGACCGTGTCGAGGTATGCAGAGATGAGTTCGGTGGGGCTGGAGCAGGCTGAGACAATGGGTCGGCCGGGGCAGTCAGGTTTGTGGATTTTGGGCAGGAGGTAGAAACGGGCGGTGCGGGGTTGTGGGACTATGAGGTTGGAGGCGGTGGATGAGAGGTCCCCTGAGGTGATGAGGTTCTGGATGGTCTGGGAGATGATGGTTTGGTGGTGGGAGGTAGAGTCATGGTCAAGGGGGCAGTAGGAGGAGGTGTCCGCGAGCTGGCGTTTAGCCTCAGCGGTGTAAAGGTCGGTGCGCCAAACTACTACCACGCCTCCCTTGTTGCTGGTTTGATAGTGAGGTTGGGGTTGGAACGGAGGGAGTGGAGGGCTGCACGTTCGAGGGTGAGAGGTTGGAGTGAGTGAGAGGGGTGGAGAAGTTGAGGCGGTTAATGTCACGGCGGCAGTTGGCTATGAAGAGGTTGAGGGCGGGTAAGAGGCCAGCACGGGGTGTCCAGGTGGATGGGGTGTGTTGGAGGCGGGAGAAGGGGTCGTCAGAGGGTGGGCGAGAATCTTGGTTGAAGAAGTAGGCGCAGAGGCGAAGGCGGCGGAAGAATTGTTCGATGTCACGCCGCATGTTGAACTCGTTGATCCGAGAGCGTAGGGGAATGAAGGTGAGGCCTCTGCTGAGGACTGATCTTTCATCCTCAGAAAGGGGTAGTTCTGGAGGGATGGTGAAAACACGGCAGGGCTGGGAGCTAGGACCTGAAGGGGAAACCAGATGGGAATAAACTACATTTATATTCTACACGGGAATAAACTTATATCGAAGAATCGAAGAATGGCAATGAGTTATTCTTATCAATTTCCAATGGAAACACATATTTCACTTCAGTGGGAGAAATTGGTGTTGCTGCTGAAAAATGAAAAGCAAAGTCACCTGTCAGTGGCTGTTCAGCTCTGAATCTAAAATCTACTCCAGTTTTTATTACTAATTATTAAACTGGGTCAAGTAACTAATAAAAAGCACAGCAAGCAGCATACATCAAATGGTACTTTATGTAACTCATTCTTTTTGTCTCAACACATCTTTAACCCTGTACAGTGTGAACATCAGCTCTTCTGTAATCAGCCATTTAGAATTAGCTAAATAAAAAAGAGCATTTGCTAGTTTACGCAGAGAACATTTTCTGGACACTTCCTCCAAGGAAACGCTCATATAAATATTAGAAAAACAATAAGAATTTATATTTTATTGCACCCTTATCAAAGTGTCTTAAGGTAATTCACATGACAATTATATCACACAATATGAGGAGATATTAGGTAAGATAACCAAAGACTTGATAAAAGAGGTAGATTTTGAGGAGTGTGTTTAAGAAGGCAAGTGAGATAGGAAGATAGCGAGATGGAGGGAGGGAATTCCAACACTTGAGCTGAGGCAACAATGGTTGAGTAATCCAAACACCAGACTGAGAAGAGCTCAGATATCTCAGAGGGTTAATTGGCTAAAGGAGATCACAGAGATAAGGATGGTTAAGGACAAAAATGGATTTGAAACAAGGAGTCGGCTTTTAAAATCTTCAAGGCGGTTGCTTGATCAGAAGTCAATATTAATAGTGTACACATGGGTGATAGGTGAACAGAACTTGGAGCAGAATTTGGTCTTCTGAGGAAGGGTCACCGGACTTGAAACGTTAACTCTGATTTCTCTTTACGGATGCTGCCAGATCTCTGAACTTTTCCAGCACCTTCGGTTTTTGTTTAGAATTTGGAGCAGGATTTCCACGGTCTGCTGGGGTTTGGTTCAAAGGCAGACTAGGGTGGAAAATGCTTTTTTTATTCATTTGTGAGAAGTAGGTGTTGCTGGCTGTCCAGCATTTATTGTCTGTTCTTGTTGCCCTTGAGAAGGTGGTGGTGAGCTGCCTTCCTGAACCAATGCAGTCCACCTGCTGTGTGTTGACCCACAATGCCCTTACACAGTTCCAGGATTTTTGACCCAGCAACAAAGAAGGACCTGCAACATATTTCCAAGTCAAGATGGTGAGTGGCTTGGAGGGGAACTTGAGCGCAGTGGTATTCCCAGTTATCTGCTGTCCTTGTCCTTCTGGATGGAAATGATGGTGAGTTTGAAAGGTGCTGTCTAAGGATCTTTGGTGAATTTCTGCAGTCCATCTTCTGGATACTGGCACTAGTTGGCCCATCAATGTTCTGACTTTGATTCCACACTGGTTATTTTTGCCAAAGTAGATTCTGGGCGACTGGAATTTTCCATTTGATTCCTGAAGTAATGGGGAGACAGGCAGTCATCCAGCAGCAGACCAGATGTCGTGGCATTCTAGGGCAGGCCTCGAGTCCTCTCTACCTGTCTGGTTTCAAAAGCAACCACCGGCCACTCTGTGCACTGTCCACAGCCTCCCCCGCAAGGTGGGCCCAGCTACTAGAACTTTTTCTTATTTAAAATTTCAAAATGCTGGAATGGGGACACGTCTCAGCTACTTACCATTCATTGCAGCCAGCTGCTCTTCTCAAGCTGGCTGCAATGAATGGTAAGTAGTTGGACAGCTGAGTAGCTGTTCAGCATCAAGAGCCCCAAATCCGCCATTAATCAAAAGGAAACTCCCCTCTATAACAATTAAGAGGCTACCTCCATGATGGGCCTGTTTCCCTCAGGGAATGAGTTCAGAAATCAACCTCCAGGTGCGAGTTAAGAAATGAGCAGTGGATTTTTGTGTGATTCTGGATTAGTGGTGCTGGAAGAGCACAGCAGTTCAGGCAGCATCCGAGGAGCAGTAAAATCGACGTTTCGGCAAAAGCCCTTCATCAGGAATATCAGGATGAAGGGCTTTTGCCCGAAACATCGATTTTACTGCTCCTCGGAAGCTGCCTGAACTGCTGTGCTCTTCCAGCACCACTAATCCAGAATCTGGTTTCCAGCATCTGCAGTCATTGTTTTTACCGAGTTTTGTATGATATCAACTTTATGGATGGTAGAAGGTGGAAGGCCAGATAGAAGGGTAATGGAGTCATCAATTCCAGAGGTAAGAAGGACAGGAATGAAGGTTTCAGCAGCAGATGCCTGAGACTGAGATAATGTCAGACCAATGTTATGGAGGTGGAAATTTGTGGCCTCAGTGATGTCGTAAATAGGTGGATGTAAGCTAATCCCAGGGTCAAATGTGACACTGATATTCTGGTTGCTATAATTAATCTCAGCCTGTTGCTAGGGAGAAGAATAGTATTGGTAGCTAGGGAACATAGCTTATTGCGAGCACTGAAAGCAATGACTCCAGTTTTCTCAGTATTTGATTGGACGAAATTTCTCCTCATCCAGTACAGGATGTTTGACAAGCAGTCTGATCATTTCTCACAGTACAGGATTTGAGAAGGTTTGTGAGGTCAGACTGGGTGTCATTAGTGTCCACATGGAAACTAACACTGCTTTGGTAAGTGTAGCTGAGAGGAAGCATTTTGATGTGAAGTAGGAGAGGTAAGGGAGGATAAATCTCTGGGAGATACCAAAGTGTAAGAATGGGAAGAAAGAGCCATTGAAAGTGATTATTTTGTGATAGTTAGATAGATAAGAATGGAACCACATGAGCTGGTCAGTGGATAGCTATTAGATACAAACTAAGAATTGGAGGAGGCCATTTGACCCCTTGAAGCTGCCCTGTCATTTAATAAGACCATGTGAAGGCAGTTCAATGAAAATTAGGGTACAGAGACATGATAATAAACTGGAAGAGGAAATAGATGAGAGATAATAGAAAGGATTCCAGGATTTAACATCAGAGATCCCATTGTGCGATAATGATGAATTAGGAATGGTGGTTACAGCATGAAGCATTGACAGACTGTCCTCCATGTTAAAGGATAAATGTGTATCCAGTGATTTATCCCAGAATTATGTAATTATGGGGCATGCCTTATCATCTGTCTGTCAGTATTTGAAAGAGCTATCCAATTCATCCCCTACTTTCCAGTAATTTCTTTGCTTGCTTATCCTATTCCCTTTTAAAAGTTATGATTGAATCTATTTCCACTGTTCTTTAAGATCGTGTATTCCAGAAGTATACAAGACACGTTGTGAAAAAGAACCTCATCTCCCATCTGGTTCTTTTGCAAACTCACATAAACGTGGGTCCTCTAATTACATAGCTTTTATCAGTAAAGGCAGTTTCTCCTTAGTAATACAATCAGTACTCTTAGTCAGAGAGAAGCTACTCACCATTTTCCATCTTTTGATATCATTGGACAGTAAATCGCGTGCAATTATATGAGGTAGGCATCTGGCAGTCAAGGAGCAACTACAAATGTATATTCAGAAAATGAATCTAAATATGTTACAGAATATAAAGTATCCTTCTATTTTTAACATTGACAATATTGCTGACATCTCTTTGCCTTCAAAAATACAATCATTTCCATACATAACCCAAAAGGAGTATCAATTCTTAGGAGAAATTAATAAGTCGTCTTGATCATTAGGACTGCTGTTTTATCGGAGATGACCTTGTGTTATATCCATTTACAAAATATCAATATGTTCATGTCATACATCGCATGAAGCAAAGAAATCTGGAGGCATTCGCTTGCAATGGCCTTAAAGGTGCATTGTTACTGAAGGGATGAGAGGTGACTGCAACAAACTGGGATAAAAAATAATATCTTTCCAGTTTACATCCTTGGAAATCCTACAACAGTAGAGAAGAATGGGATTTCTTGGAGCAGTGGGATCCCAATTAAGAGGGTAGCAAGTGAATGGAGATGGAGAAAATGCTAATGTGGATCTATCTGTGATCAGATTCTGGGAACATGTTTTTTAACCAGTCCCCATGTGAGGAATCCTCATTGGTACAGTTCCAGGTGAGGTACTTCAGACCATTAAGTTCCCAGTTGTGGAGGGGGAGCTGACTCCTCTTAATTATTCACCCATCTCCTTGGTTGGTCACAAGGTTCATTTTTAAAAAAGGTTCTTCATCCTTGTAGACACTTTATTCCCAGTCCTAAATGGTCTTGTATTTTAAGCCAATTTAACCAAGCTTTCTTGAATTAACAAAAGGAATGAGTTTATTCATTACATAATTCAAAAAGCAATTGCAACATAACATACATACACACAGATTAGAAATAAGAAGGAGAATCAGATTGAGAAGAAGGACATAGCCAGCCCCCTTGTTCTCTCTTCCTGAGACATTTCTTTCCTGGCTTGAAGTTTCCTAACACTGAACAGGTGGGACATGCCATGGGTCCCATACAGGACCTTGCCAAACAATGACTGAATTTAAATCTGCAATAAAGATTTACTGCAGCAGACCTCTTTTAAACATTAAGTTTTGGAGTTAAGATTTATCACTGTCTGTGGTGCTTTGGGATTTTGATCTGTCAACATGACAAGGTAAAGAAGCTTGACATCATTACTGAATTCTAATTTTCTGATTGTTAAGATGGATCAACTTCCACTTAGCTTAATTTCACGAAGTTATCTTGCAAGGTACCTTAACAATAATCACTGTAAGTTTAGTAAAGCATCACAGAAGGAAGATACATCGCACAATGGTAACTCTTCATTTACTTTCAAAATCTATTGGCACACCATGTTTTTGCATTCCGAAGTGTTACCATATTAGTGTATCTGCCTTGTGGCTTATAAGAAACATGTCAGACATCGTGCCAGGATATCACAGTGTGAGTTCTTCAGAGCAATATATTAAGCACAACCATCCTCAGCTGCTCCATAACTGATCATCCGTCCATTAAAAGGTTAGAAGGGGAGGTGTTTGTTGATGATTGAAGTGTGCAGACCATTTGTAGCTCCTGAAATAACTAAACAGCTTATACTTATATGTAGAAAGATCTGGACAATATTCAGGCTTGGGATGATAAAAGCACTCTATTTTAACTAATTTGCATAATTTGGGATTGCTGGCTGGCCAGCGTTTATAGTTCATTCTTGGTGAACTGCCTTCTTGAACTTGGGTTGACCCACAATGCCCTGATGGAGGCAATTCCAGGATTTTGACCTAGCGACAGTGAGGGGACAGCGATATTCCAAGCCAGGATCATGAATGATTCAGAGGGAACTTGTAGGTGATGGTGTTTCCATGGATCTTCTGCCTTTGTCCTTATGGAAGGAAGTGGTTTTGGGTTTGTAGGGTGCTAAGGATCTTTGGTGAATTTCTGCCATATATAGTAGATACTGCTACTACAGAGCATCAGTGGTGGAGGCAGTGGATGCTTGTGAATGTTATGCCAATCAAATGGGCTGCTTTGTCCTGGTTGGTGTCAAGCTTATTGGATGTTGTTGGAGCTGCAACCATTCAGGCAAGTGGGGAGTATTGCATTACATTCTTGACCTCTGTGTTCTGGATATGGTCAGGCTTTAGGAAATTAGGAAGTGAGTTGCTCACTGCACTTGCTCCTAGCCTCTGACCTGCTCTTGTAGCCATTGTGTTTATGCACTAGGTCCAGCTAAGTCTGGTTAATGGCAACCCCCAGGATGTTGATAGTGGGGGATTCATTGACGGTAATATGATTGAATGTCAAGGGTTGTGATCAGATTGTCTCTTGTTGGAGATAGTCATTGCCTGATATTTATGTGGTGCAAATGTTACTTGCTACTTGTCAGTCCAAGCCTAGATATTCTCCAGATCTAGTGGCATTTGAACTTGGACTGCTTCCTCATTTGAGGAGTACCAAGTGGTGCTGAACATTGTGTAATCATGAGTAAATTTCCCCACTTATGATTGAGGGAAGGTCATTGATGAAGCAGCTGAAATTAGTTGGGCCTAGGACACTACCTTCAGGAACCCCTGTACTGATGGCCTGGAGGTGAAATAACTAACTTCCAACAATCTTGACCATCTTCCTGTGTGCCGGATATAATTCCAACTATCGGAGAGTTTGCTCCACAATACCCATTGATTCCAGTTTTGCTAGGACTCCTTGATGACACATTCAGTCAAATGTGACCTTGATGTCAAGGGCTGTCATTCTCACCTCACTTCTAGGAGTTCACATCTTTAGTCCATGTTTGAACCAAAGCTATAATGAGAACAGCAGCTAAGTGGACCTGGCAGAACCCAAATTGGGCATCACTGAGCAAGTTATTGCTGAGCAGGTGCAGCTTGATACCACTTTTGATAACACTTTCCACCACTTTACTGATGATCAAGAGTAAACTAATGGGGCAGTAATTGACTGTGTTGGATTTATCCTGTTTTTAACGTATTTGAGATACCTAGGCAATTTTCTACAATTTTGGGTAAATGTCAGTGTTGTAGCTGTATTGGAACAGCTTCACTATAAGAGCAGCAAGTTCTGGAGCGCAAGTCTACAGTACTATTGCCGGATTGTTGTCAGGGCCCATAACCTTGGCAGTATCCACTGCCTGCAACTGTTTCTTGATATAACGTGGCGTCCACTGAATTGGCTGAAGAATGGCCTCTGTGATGCTGGGGACTGCCAGAGGAGGCTGAGATGGATCATCCACTTGGCATTTCTGCCTGATGATTGATGCAACATTATCTTTTGCACTGTTTTGTTGGGCTCTTCAATCATTGAGGATGAGGATATTTGTGGAGATTCCTCCTCTAGTGAGTTGTTTAATTGTCCACCACCATTCACGACGAGATGTGGCAGGACTGCAGAGCTTAGATTTGATCTGTTAGGATTGATTTGCTGCTTATGCTGTTTGGCCTGCAAGTAGTCCTGTTTGGTAAACACCTCAGTGTTAGGTATGCGTGGTGCTACTCCTGGCATGTGCTCCTGCATGCTCCATTGAACCAATGTTGATCCCCTGGCTTGATGATAATGGTTGAATGGGAATATGCTAGGCCATGAGGTTGCAGATTGTGCTGTTGTTGGTTTCCACTGCACCTCATGGAAGCCCAGAATTGAGCTGCTAGATCAGTTCGAAGTCTGCCCCATTTGGCACCAAGATATTGCCACATAACATGATGAAGAGTATTATCAATGTGAAGGCGGGACTTTATACTCCCTCACAACTGTATACCATTGTGCCACTACCTCTGCTTGATCTGTCCTGCTGTTGGGACAAGACATATCCAAGGACCTGAAATGTTAATCCTGCTTTTTCTCCACAGATGTTGCCAGGACCTGCTGGGTATTTCCAGCAATATTCTGGATTAATACCCTCGCAATAAAGCCACTTGGCCATTGCCTTCCCATATTTGTTCCACACAATTGTCTGACCATGATCATCTCCACCAAGGGATGGACAATAAATACTGGCCATAAAGAGGCATGTACATCTCATTTATTTTTCTGAAAAGGATATGTTGAAGTGTGCTTCAGGAGATCAAGATGATTTTTTACGTTATGTTACTAACACATACTCCTTAGAGAAACTAACCTTCAATCAATCAGGATGGGGCTAAATACATTGATGACAGTGAGAAGATTGAAACTGAAGTTAAAATGGACAGGAACATAAAATTTAGATTGCGGCAATTATGAGCTGAGGAGAGTTAATGTTCTCTATGGTTGTCTCATTGGTCAGCTCAACATATTCATATCCTCATTCATGGTACTGATTTACTACTGCTTACTAAGTAGTATCTTTGTCACTAGTACTAAAAATTCTTCTTTGAAAAGCAAAGGATTGAAATGTTGATGTTGAACCTGTGACAACTCATCATCTGGCACAAAGTGACATATACTATACCAATTTGTTCAGCATGGCATTATGTTGTCTCAACAACTTCAGTTGGAGATTTTTCAATGAGCTCAAGTGCGTTGGAGAGTTCATTTTTTTTTTCTGAGGAGCTGTTTCTCAGGAAGTGTTTGCCAATTTGCAACTTTTGATTTGTCTTCAGGATTATTGAAGTAGAAAATACTTCCACCACTCTTATAAAGTTGCAGAATTTCTTCCTGTGACAGTATGAAAGAATTCTGTTATCTTAATAGATTCTTTCTTCTATTTGGATTCCACCACAGGTCTAGGAAGCCCAATGAAATATTCCATTGACTGCACCTTAATCAGTGGAATGACAACAGTTTATTTCTGAATCAATTGTTCTCTTCACACTGTTGAACTCTTTCTATTGCCTTGATGTTGTTGAGATCAAGACTTCTGTTTAGCCCTAAAAGTGAAAAATGTTGATTGTGAATAACATAAGAATGCATATATTTTTGTAAAGTCACCCATGGAATGCGGGCAACTCTGGGTGGAAGAGTATTTCTTGTCCATCACTAGTTACTCTTCAAAAGGTGATGATGGGTTGCCTTCCTGAACTGCTGCAGACCATTAGGTGCAGAAATACCAACAACACCCTTCCTAACAGTGTTGCAGATGTTCCTACACCAAATGGATTGCAGTGGTTCAAGAAGGCAGGTCACTACCACCTTCTCAAGAGCAACTAGTGAGAAACAATATAGTGACCTTTGCATCCTATGGCTAAATAAAATAAAATACACTTTTTCAATTCTTAGGTTGTCTGCATTGCAGATAGATCCATGCCAAAACTAATGGAAGGCTGGTCAACCTTTGTCACTTGAGGTTCAAGACAAAGTACATCAAATCCTCATTAGTGATTTGCACTACACAAAATGTCACACCAACATGTACTAATGAGGAACATTTGCAGTGAAAAATAACAGACTCTTTCAGACGAGTAAAGAGTTTGCTTTGTCATTCAGCATCAGGAAGACCCTGTCGTGGTTCAGAAAGTTGCTCCATCACCATCTATCAGCTGGCTTTTCCTGGCCCCTTAGCATGGCATTCGATTCCTTGAAAGATGGAAGAGGCTCTGGGTAGTTCATTTCATATCTTAGTTCCTTCACAAGAATGATTGGCATTGTTCTTTCTTTGAACAAGTCAAAGAAATTCTGAACCTGTCAACTCATCAAACATATGAAAATACATTGAAAGAATAACAGCTGTTGAAATGTTCAACCAAAAGCGACAATGCAGTTTAGGGTGTAGGTTTGCTCACTGAGCTGTAGGTTTGATATTCAGACATTTCATTACCTGGCTAGATAACATCATCAGTGGTGACCTCCAAGTGAAGCGAAGCTGTTGTCTCCTGCTTTCTATTTATATCTTTCTCCTGAATGGGGTTCCTGGGGTTTGTAGTGATGTCATTTCCTGTTCGTTTTCTGAGGGGTTGATAGATGGCATCTAGATCTATGTTTTTTTTATGGCGTTGTGGTTGGAGTGCCAGGCCTCTAGGAATTCTCTGGCATGTCTTTGCTTAGCCTGTCCCAGGATAGATGTGTTGTCCCAGTCGAAATGGTGGGTTTTTTTCATCCGTGTATAGGGCTACGAGGGAGAGAGGGTCGTGTCTTTTTGTGGCTAGCTGATGTTCATGTATCCTTGTTGCTAACTTTCTTCCTGTTTGTCCTATGTAGTGTTTATGGCAGCCCTTGCATGGAATTTTGTAGATGACGTTGTTTTGTCCATGGGTTGTACTGGGTCTTTTAAGTTTGTTAGTTTTTGTTTGAGAGTGTTGGTGGGTTTGCGTGCTACTAGGATTCCGAGGGGTCTTAGTAGTCTGGCTGTCATTTCTGAAACTTCTTTGATGTATGGTAAGGTTGTTAGGGTTTCTGGCTGTGTTTGGTCTGCTTGTCATGGTTTGTTCTTGAGGAATCTGCGCACTGTGTTTCTTGAGTATCTGTTCTTCTTGAATATGTTGTATAGATGGTTCTCCTCTGTTTTCCAAAGTTCGTCTGTGCTACAGTGTGTGGTGGCTCATTGGAATAGTGTTCTGATACAGCTTTGTTTGTGTGTTGGGATAGTTGCTGGTGTAGTTAAGTATTTGGTTAGTGTTTGTCGGTTTTCTGTATACGCAGGTTTGTAGTTCTCCGTTGTCTTTTCTTTCTTCTGTGGCACTGTATGACTGCCCACAGTCATACAGTGCAATTTTATGACTGTGGGCAGAGTCAAAAAATCAAAGGAAATGATACCAGGCTATACAAAATGAGGTAATATTGAGCTATGTAAGCTAGTAGCATGAAGACACAGAACATTTTTTTTAGTGTTATTAGCGAGACTCATGAATAAATAATTAAGATTAGTAAAATTTTTCACTGCAATTTAACAAAGGTTGACCAAACAATTATGATGGCTAGGCTCCAAGATTCACGAGGAAGAGTTTAGTCATTGTACCCTGTGTTACTTGTTTATTTCGTGTTACTTTTTCTTTGACATGAACTTCTCAAGGGAATATCAATTCCTTTATCAAGTCTGGTTTTCTCTCAGTATCTGAGCATTGTATAATAAAGCCATTTGATGACCTTTATCCGTCAGTAATATTAAAGGCAATGGCAGTTCCTGGACAGTGTGAAGTGATTATTCCAGCAGAGCCAAATGTTCCTGTGAAGCATGTAAAAAAGTCAGTCAATAAATGATTGAGCCCTTTCTCCCCACCAACACCAGCAGTTTTATGTGTAAAAGTAGAACAGTTCTAGGTTTCTCTCCATTTAGTAGTGATGTACTGGCCATGCCAACACAGCAAAAAGAAACAAAACTGCAGAAGATATCTGAAACTTACTTAAGCCAAGATTAATTTTGAAACTGGGCACTATATGAAAATGTATACCAAATTTGGTTGGTTGAGCACTGAATGCTTGATTGTTGATATGATCAGTAATAACTGTATCTAAGTATGCATGAGACAAGAAACATGCTGAAAGCTCAGTCAAAAACAAATGAAATAGACCTGCTAGCTATACTAAAGGAGAATATTATCATATTGTTAATAAGTTCCTCACAAACTAAATTGAAAGAAAAATGACAACAGTTTTATTGGACAATGTCAAGAAATGACTTACATTTCTTATGTTCAATAATGTTTTAAAATACACAGCCACAAAACTACTTTTGAAGAGCACTCCAACTGTTTTCGTGACATTTGCAAACAGCAGGCAACATTTAATGTCTTCTCCCCTTTCCCCAGTTAAGTCTGAGTAGGAGGGATGGTAGCAGTTAATGCCCAATTAAGGGTCTAATTTTTCTGCTCCTGGTATCAACCTAGGGGCGCATGTGGAGGGCTTGTTATCTACACAGCATGATAAGAACATCCTTGTGGGGGGGCTTGCAGCCTTCCAGGAGGGAGGGGTGTCTTGTTCAAAGGCACTCAGTGGGAATTTCAGGATTTTGATTCAGCAGCAGTGAAAGAACAGTGATTATATTCCCAAGTGAGGATGGTGACTGGCTTGGAGGCAAACTTGAAGGTGGCAGTGTTCCCACATATCTGCTGCCCTTGTCCTTCTAGATGGAAGTGGTTGTGGGTTTGGATCTTTGAAGAATTTCTGCAGTGCATCTGGTAGATAGTACATACTGCTGCTACTGAGTATCGATGATGCGGGGAGTGGATGTTTGTGAAAATGGTACCAATCAAGTGGGTTGCTTTGTCCTGGATGGTGTCAAGCTTCTGAAGTATTGTTGGAGCTGCACTCATCCAGGCAAGTGGGGAATATTCCATCACACTCCTGATTTGGACCTTCTGTTATCTTTCTATTCTTTTTTTACCATGTGCTCATCTAGTTTCCTCTTGGAAGTATTTAAGCTTTTTTTGCTCAACTACATCTTCTACATATTAACATTCTATTTAGGAGCAGAAGTAAGCCAGTAGACCATTCGGCCCCTTCAGTTTGCTTGTCCATTCAATAAAAACATGGCTGATCTATTTGTGTTTCAAATTCCACGTTCCCATCTAACTCCCATAACCTTTGCTTGCATTGACCAACAAGAACTGACTCCATCTACGTCTGGCTTAAAGGGATATAATAAGCCCACCTCCATCTTGTTTTGAGACAGAGAATTTCAAAGTCAAACAACACACTGCAAGAAAAGTATTGCCTCACCCCTGTCCGAACAGGGTGACTCCTAATTTTCTTTAAAATATGCCTCTTAGTTCTGGACTTACATAATTTTCACTGTCATATTGTTAAAATCATTCAGTATCTCCTCTACATTCACTCTTTTGAATTCTAGTGGAAGCAAGTCCAATCTTTTCTCATAAGACAGCTGCTCATTCCAGGTATCAATCATTCAACCCCTCACAGCTCAACAGTTGATGGATGTACATCTTTCTGAGCAGCACGGTGACTCAGTGGTTAGCATTGCTGCCTCACGGGACCTGGGTTCAAGCCCTGCCTCAGGCGACTGTCTGTGTGGAGTATGCACATTCTCCCCGTGTCTGTGTGGGTTCCCTCAAGGTGCTCTGGTTTCCTCCCACAGTCCAAAGACATGCAAGTCAAGTAAATTGGCCATGCTCAATTGTCCATAGTGGTAGGTGCATTTGTCAAGGGTAAATGTAGGGGAATGGGTCTGGGTGAGTTACTCTTTGGAGGGTCGGTGTCGACTTGTTGGGCTGAAGGGCCTGTTTCCATACTGTAGGGAATCTAATCTAAATCAGCTGACCACAACTGCATTTGATATTTTAGATGTAGTCTCACCAATGCCCTGTATAAGTGGAGGATGAACTTCTTACTTTTATGGTAAATTCATCTCTGTGGTTGTGAGGTCCAGATTCCAAAAATGCTTTGATTAAATGCATTTCTTCATACTTTCCTACTAAGATTGTTTTGAAGGGATATCTTTTACCCATGGTTTTGAATTCACCCACTCCTCTTCCACCACCCATTAAATCTGAGTGGCAGGTGGGCTGCCCAGTTAAGGGCCACAATGGGACCACAGATGGATGACCACCTCTCAACTCCCCAGCTGTAAAAAGGCAGCAGGGCTGGGAAAAGGTGGGTTGGCAGCAGGAACATGGAGCTCTATTTTACAGGTTCACCGATTGCATGTGGCTCACAAAATCTAGCCCAAGATTATAGTCGTGACTTCCATCGTCTATTTTAATTTCAGGTTTCAGGATCAACAGTATTTTGCTTCTGTTCACAAATAATGTCTGATCATAAAGATTCACTCATAGCAAGAGTCTGTACTCAAAGCTCAGTTCACTTGGAGTGTCTGTATACAATGATTTGTTCACAGCAAATGCACGAAGATCCATTCTCTGTGCACAGAGGATGCTTGTACAAAAGCTCTGTTCACAATAAGTGCCTGTACACAAAACACTGTGTCTGTGTACTGAGCTCTGTTCAGAATATCAGTACATAAATCTCTGTTCATAATGAGTGCCTATATGTAAAACAGTTCCTACACAAAGGTCTGTTCACAATGAGTAATTGTACACAAAGTTTTGTTCACAGCCAGTATCCATACCCAAGATTCTAATCACAGGTCGTTTTTAGGCTGGAGTTGTCAATTGTATTTGGATTAAATTCCCCATGAATCATTGTAGCCTCATTGTGGCTTGAATCAAAGAGATGCCAACAATGAAATACATGCAGCCAACACAGATTACAAGTAGACTGATACCTTGAAGGTTTATTTTGTTGAATTGGCTTCAGGGATCTGGAATAAATTTCAATTTCCCTTCTTAACTCTGGGGATTAAAGTAGAGACATTGAAGTACAAAGAACCATAAAGATGTAAATTAAAGTGATTGGCATATTTTCATTGCCTAACATAACAACAAGTGATCATCACTAATAAGATCCTTTCTAGGACTCAAATCAGCTCATAATGATTAATCAGAAAACTGTTATGGTTTATTTATTCTATTGTTAATAATCTAACACCCATACAATTATTCTATCTAGTATCTGTGATGTTTGGCAGAGGTAAGAATTCCATTGTACTAGGCATTTTAAATAAGGCGTCATTTGTGATTTCATTGTTTGATTTTCAGAAGGCAAATGCGTGTTTATTAACCAAATGTAGTCAATTGGTTCTGAAGGATGAGCAGAAAGTGCTGGAAATATTCAAAAGGTCAGGCAGCAGCTACAAAGGAAAAAAACAGGGCATCGGAATTGATTCAGAACTCGATATGTTTTTTGTTGTTGCCTGAATGAATTAGTTATTATAAGAGTTTGCCCAATTGCTCAGGAAAAGATGAAATATTAAGAATAAGTTAATATTAAGAAATTGATCACTTTGAAATAGCCTCGAAGTATTCCAAACCTAATCGCAGGGATAATAATGTTCCTTAGAAGCTGATAATACTAAATAAGATAGTGACAGATGGACTCAATTGGAAACTGTTAGTCACAGAAGTGAAATGACCTCTTACCACAAAAATAAATGGTCCATTAGGAAAGCATCAGTTTCAGCTCTCTAAACAAAGTGGACCCACAGGCAGAAGCAAGTAATTCAAAAGACGGTCAAACCAAAAGAGAATCATCAGACTGAGGAAATTTAAAAGTGAAATATTCATCACAAATCAATTAAAAAATGATAAATAGCTTGTGACAAATTCCCAAGCAGTAAATTAAAATGGTGAAGACCATACACAGGTACACATAGAAGTATGGTTAAAAAGGAAAAAGCCTGAGTAAGATAAACTACAAAATGTGCGCACTAAATGTATGGGGTTTCACACAAAAGTATAAAGTGAAAGGAAATGTACAATAATCTTTAAGGGAAATAACCAAAAGAATCTAAATTAAGGTTTTGTTTCTCTGGAGCTTTCTGTGGTGTGTTTAGATTTGAGGGAACTTACCCTAACAGAGAAAGGAAAGGATGTGAAAGTTATCTCCAAATCTAAATAAAACATTCTGGCTTCAGAGAGGAAGATAAAAGTGCTTGCAAGGGTGGATACAAATGAGGGAACTATCATTAGCCTATATATTGTACAAGGTTGGTAATTGAGCCAACACATGGGCTAGACCAACATAAACCATAAGGAATTAATATTTGCTTTCAGTACAACCAATCAATATAGCATAGATGGGTTCATCAGGAAATGGAGTGAGATGTTGAGAGAAACCAAGGAAATGGGTGCACTGGACAGACTGTGATTGGTAAAAGTAACAAGAAAAATAACAACAAGACTGAATATATTCACTAAATAAATAAAACCACGAAATTAAAAAAAGCATGTTTAAAAAATACTTTTTAAAAAAGTAAATGCAACTATTAAAGCAGAAAAGCTGTCTGAAATAAAGAATAGAGTGAGTCACAGAAAGATAATGGTCATCAAGGATTCTTTTATTCAGGAAAGTTGGTGGTGAAGAGAATTAGAAATTATATAGAGGATGGAGATTGAGGATGGAGGGATTAGTGAAGAGCTAAGGCAGGAACTGAATGGTAGTAGTACAAGAATGGATAAAAAATATCAGAAGAAATAGTGGAAACGTGGTTTGTGCCAACTCGAAAAATGAAAAATACAAAGTAAGTGATCTCTGACTTACACCTGGTGAAAGGTAAATAAGCTGCTGGTTAACTCATGTTAAAAAAATGTTAGTCTCATTAATAACTGAGACTATTTTCAGAACAAAGGGAATATACAACACCCAAACCAAGTAGGAACTAGAAGTCAAGAATCAGTGAAATATATGCGAATGAAATTAGCAGCAAACATCAGCTTAAGACCCAAAACCTAAAGAGGGTGACATGCAGGAAAATGTACTCATGAATATCACAACCATCAAAATTGATACTATCCATTTCCTCTTCCTCATCACCTTACTGGTTTCCAGTCTTCTACAACAATAAACCCTCTTTCTTGATAAACTCTGTCAATTTTCTCTCTTCAAGTGCAAGTCATCTATGAGGCTCGCCTCCTGTTCCTTTAAAAAGTCTGATTTCCACTTTTCATTCATGGCCATCCTCAGAGAACAAACAGGTTTATGGTGGGAAATGGACATAAAGGTCAACTGGAGTTAGTATGGTGCCGTGCTCCTAAACTCAGTGTCACAACAGCTTCATTAACCTTATCAGGGAAGGAAAGGAAATTGACACAGCACACTGAAGTGCAAACATACACGTCCCACCCTCCTTAGCCTTCTACTGCATATGATTCCTCAGACCAACAATTTTGTGGGTGCAGGCACTCCTCTCCCTCTCTGTGGAGGTACCAATTCACATCCCTAACTGACCAGCCACTACTAACACTCAGCCTCACTGACTGCAATATCAAACCTGTCCTTCACATGGAGCTCCTTCCATCCACCTGAAACATTCCCCTCCTCATATCAGAATTTTTTTGGTTTCTTTTCTCCTTGCTGGAAAGGGAACATTTTAACAGTTGCTGTGGAGGAGGTTCTGGAGATAAGCCGAATGCTCGCTGATTTTTGAAGAGATGGGAGCCTCCCGACTACATGTGCTGGCATCTCCTGAAAACTTACCATCTGCAAAATGACAACACTTACCCTACCAGTTCTAAGTTATGTCTTTCATTTAACACAGGTCAAACCATTCCTCAGGTGCTGACATCAGAACAGAGCAAAGAGTCCTGAGAGGAGGTCACTTACCATGAAGATGCTCACAATTCATGCATGCACATTATTCACCAGTTCAGATAGATGTATTTGGTTGGGATGGGAGTTACACTGTTACATTTTGAGGTACACAACTCAAGTGAGATAGTGGGAATAGGGACAGTATTGAGAATAGTAGAATCAAAAGACTCAGGATCAGGATCCTCTCAGCTGGATGGAGATAGTGAGTCTTGGGACTTGTCAACTAAGGTAACAATTCTGGAGAAGCAACAGAAAATCTTTGAGATTCTTTCAGTTTTTTCAAAGGTCGTTTAAAGAAGAACTGAAGGAGTGTGTCGCTACAATGAGTGTATAGGGTTTGCTGCCTAAGTGGTTCTCCATGTCAAGGATTTGAGTGTCAGATGCATCAGGCAATCAAGTCACCAAATGGCCTGCACACTCAGACTGCCATTTTAAACAGCTGCTCAATATCACCTGAAATCCTGGAAAGTTCTATCCAATGGTTAGCCCGTAGGAAAATGTAAAATGGAAGATGGAGTAGGAGCATATGACAATGGCAACTCTGCTCAAAGTGCTTCCACTCCTCATGTCCAGCTGTCTTCCTAATTCAGAACTTGATATATTAAATTGAGCACTACCGGCTGAGTCTGTACACTGAAGGGAATTCAATATTTACACTGGCCCTCAGTAATAACTCATCATCCTGAACTGTTATAAATTGCAGGATGAATTTTGATACACAGAGATTCAAGGAAATGGCAGAGAAACTGGTTTTAAACTGGATACAGGGTAACACACAATGATTCTTCTTAATATCATACTATGGTTGAGGACAGGAATCTTGAGAAAATAAAGTTGTCTACAAATTGCACAAATCTTGCCTCGGAATATTCATAATTGACCGGCAGGAGTTTTGAAGCTCTGATGGGAAGTAAACTTGGAAGTTAGATGGTCAGGCATGATGGCCAGCAATCCTCAAATAGGAGCCTATTGAGGGGAACAGGGAGAATTCTATTGGGATCTTCCTGCTGTTGGAGCCAATTCAGCTGACTGCCAATCCCAGCAGCTCTACAGAGGTGACATCTCAGTAACTGGCCAGATAGCGGTTGGATCTGAAGGCTGTATGCCCCAAGGTCAGGGTTATGGTGATGTAAGATCAAATAAATCCTATGGAAGGCTTTATGCTCCATTCTAATGGGTCTATTGACTTCAACCCTCTCTATTTTTGAAAGGTTATGCAGGTTCCTGGGATTAGCTCCGTTTTGAGGTCTCTGACCCTCTCCTTCCTGCCTGAGTAAAATCTCCTCTCCAAGCTGTCAGCCTTCCAAAGCTGTGCTTCCTCTAATTGGATCTTAAACTTTAAGATCCCCCATCATGCATAATTAGTGGCAAACTTGGATGTGGTTAACTGGGGTGCTGTAGCCCTGGAAGACAACACACGAATGCATACTGAAGGCTCCTTACTTTGGGACCCTTAAATAATCCTGATTCCTGAAAATATTCCAATCATCAGAAGAATCTACCTATTCCTTCTAAGTAACCGAAATCTCTAAATCACCAGTGCAAAATTGAAATTGCTTGTATTATTGGACTTTCCTCTTTCTATGAATCTTGAAAAAAATTCATGCCATCAATGGTTTATCAATGTTTATATTATCTGCATAACACTGAATATTGATAAATGGTTACATCAGGAAATTTTTTTACTGAGCTGGGTTTTACTTACGGCTAAAGGTCATTCGGTTTTGCAAATCTTATATATTCATTGAACATCTATATCTTGAAACTGATATCCCTCTGGCTGCTTTAGCCTTCAAGTTGTGCTTGACTAAGCTTTGAATCAATATGTTATACTGTTTGCCTTTGGAAAATACGTCATATAAATGAAAGAAGAGCTTTTCTAAAATCCTAATGTATCTTGCGCTGTAATGGCATCACTTTCACATATTACCTTTACTTGAAAGTTCAGATATGTCTCGCTGGATGAATTTGAAATTAGCACCACTTTAAAGCAAATGTAAAGCAGGGACCATGCATATACAGGAAAATCTTGGACTTGTGTGCTTTCAACTTTATGGATTGCTACTGGATAACATTCTGGACACAATTTGGTGAAGCATTATTTGCAATGAAACATTATCCTAATATACCACTTTTGGCATAACGCACAAGGAAATACAGAGATACACTGTTATTGATTGGAAATTGCAGAAATATGGCATGATTTTATGGCTCTGTTTAGATATGGGGTGTTGCCAGAGGATTAGAACATTCAAAAATTCATTTTAGATTTAAAACTGTGTAAAGAAGCAACTCAACAACTTCAGGCAACCATAGCTGTGGAAAGACTTTAGGAAAAGATGGACAGAAATGAATACTACACAACGAGGCAGGATCTAAAGTGGGAGTCTGTTTGATTGGGCAGAAGTGGACAGTATGGGACGCTGTCACCATCTTGCCTCCAGACCCAATCAGGCTCTGGGTCAGAGGGTGGAAGGTAGCCTTCCTGCCCAGAAACCATTAAGTTCTTGACTTGACACTTAAGGACCTTATCCCACCATTGCTGCACTTCCACCAGAGATCATTGTGGAACTTTGGAAAATCTACCCAGTGACTGTCTGCTCCCAGACTCTCTGAACCCTATTGAGATATTAAGGATCCAGGAATTGTAAGAGTGGGGATTTGGACAGGATTCACAGAAAGCCCCCATACTACCTTTCTTTCAAAACACCTCGCTACCCATGTGCATCCAGCCCTGACACCCCCATCTCACCAACAATTACATCTCTCTCCAGATGTCCAATAATGAACTCTGTTGGTAGCCCCAGTCTATTTTTGGCAGTGGTCCCTTTTTCTAATGGTGCTGTTTTCATTTGAGCGTTCAGGGTTTAAACCAAAAGGAGGCCTGATATTGCCCAGGGTCAGTGCCTGTTTGCATTGAATTGGGCAATAGTCCTGAACAAGAAAATGTTCCCACCAGTTTTCTAGTCAGTGGGCAGGCACCCCTATAGCTAACATTAACTTTTGTCCAGCAACTGGAAAAAACATGCTCTTGGGTAAGAATGTCTTAATTCAGGTAAACCTATATGGATTTATTAAAGGAAAATCATGCTTAACTAACTCATTTTGGTGACACACAGAAAGGTTGATCAGGGTAATCAGGTTGTTTTGACATATATAATTTTGAAAAATGTGATTCATAAAGGTCCATGTAATAAGTTCTCCAGAATAATTGAAAACCATCATGAATTAAAAAAGGACAGTGGATTTGCAAGTTGGCTGAATGGCAAGAAACAGAAACAGTGAAGAACAGATTTTTTATTTCAGACTGAAGAAGGTACACTGCTGTATTTTCAGGGTTGGTGCTGGGATCATTGAACTTGTGGTAATTATTAACAAATAAAAAAGATATTATCGGGGTTGTTAATGGGCACAATTTCAATGTGGGCCTCTTCATCCTGGATAGTATCTAGCTTCTTGAGCATTGTTGAAGCTGCACTCCATCAGGCAAGTGAACAGTTCTTTCAAATTCCTCACACCCTCCTTTCTTCTCAGGAAAGCAACCCCAGCTTCTCCAAACTACTCATGCTCCCCTTCCGTGTAACCATTCTTACAAATCAATTCATCATCTTTTATAAACCCTTCAAAGTTTTCCAAAACTGTCGTGCCCAGAATTGAGCACAGAATTCCAGTGGAGGCCAATCTAGTCTCCTTTAAACGTTCACCATAATTTCTATTGTATTTTTTGTACCATCAGTAAAGATCTAGGAACTAATCAACCAAGAGCTGATTGTATGTCTGAGTAGTCATAGAGTCATAGAGATGTACAGCATGGAAACAGACCCTTCGGTCCAACCCTTTCATGCCAATCAGATATCCCAACCCAATCTAGTCCCACCTGCCAGCACCCAGTCCATATCCCTCCAAACACTTCCTATTCATGTACCCATCCAAATGCCTCTTAAATGTTGCAATTGTACCAGCCTCCACCACTTCCTCTGGCAGCTCATTCCATACACGTACCACCCTCTGAGTGAAAAAGTTGCCCCGTCAGTCTCTTTTATATCTTTCCCCTCTCACCCTAAGACTATGCCCTCTAGTTCTGGACTCACCAACCCCAGGGAAAAGATTTTTCCTATTTACCCTATCCCTCATAATTTTGTAAACCTCTATAAGGTCACTCCTCAGCCTCCGACGCTCCAGGAAAAACAACCCCAGCCTGTTCAGCCTCTCCCTGTAGCTCAAATCCTCCAACCCTGGCAACATCCTTGTAAATCTTTTCTGAACCCTTTCAAGTTTCACAACAACTTTCCGATAGGAAGGAGACTAGAATTCCATGCAATATTCCAACAGTGGCCTAATCAATGTCCTGTACAGCCGCAACATGACCTCCCAACACCTGTACTCAATACTCTGACCAATAATGGAAAGCATACCAAATGCCTTCTTCAGTATCCTATTTACCTGCGACTCTACTTTCAAGAAGCTATGAACCTGCACTCCAAGGTCTCTTTGTTCAGCAACACTCCCTAGGACCTTACCATTAAGTGTATAAGTCCTGCTAAGATTTGTTTTCCCAAAATGCAGCACCTCGCATGTATCTGAATTAAACTCCATCTGCCACTTCTCAGCCCATTGGCCCATCTGGTCCAGATCCTGTTGTAATCTGAGGTAATCCTCTTCGCTGTCCACTACACCTCCAATTTTGGTGTCATCTGCAAACTTACTAACTGCACCTCTTATGCTCGCATCCAAATCATTTATGTAAATGACAAAAAGTAGGGGACCCAGCACTGATCCTTGTGGCACTCCACTGGTCACAGGCCTCCAGTCTGAAAAACAACCCTCCACCACCACCTCTACCTTTGAGTCAGTTCTGTATCCAAATGGCTAGTTTCCCCTGTATTCCATGAGATCTAACCTTGATAATCTGTCTCCCATGGGGAACCTTTACCTGAAGAAGGGTTTATGCCCGAAACATCGATTCTCCTGCTCCTTTAACGCTGCCTGACCTGCTGCGCTTTTCCAGCAACACATTTTTAAGCTCTGAACCTTGTCAAATGCCTTACTGAAGTCCATATAGATCACATCTACTGCTTTGCCATATTCACAGCTGCAGTAGAGTCAGTTAACATTGAACATGACATTGGCCTGAGCAGATTCCTAACCAGGTAGTATGGCAAGTCAAAATTAAAGACAAATAGCTCAAAGATTTATATAGGTAAAAACAATGACTGCAGATGCTGGAAACCAGATTTTGGATTAGTGGTGCTGGAAGAGCACAGCAGTTCAGGCAGCATCCGAGGAGCAGCAAAATCGACATTTCGGGCAAAAGCCCTTCATCAGGAATAAAAGCAGAGAGCCTGAAGCGTGGAGAGATAAGCTAGAGGAGGGTGGGTGTGGGGAGAAAGTAGCATGGAGTACAATAGGTGAGTGGGAGAGGTCATGAAGGTGATAGGTCAGGGAGGAGGGTGGAGTGGATAGTTGGAAAAGAAGATAGGCAGGTAGGACAAGTCATGGACCTATCACCTTCATCCCCTCCCCCACTCACCTATTGTACTCCATGCTACTTTCTCCCCACCCCCACCCTCCTCTAGCTTATCTCTCCACGCTTCAAACTCTCTGCCTTTATTCCTGATGAAGGGCTTTTGTCCGAAACGTCGATTTTGCTGCTCCTCGGATGCTGCCTGAACTGCTGTGCTCTTCCAGCACCACTAATCCAAAATCAAAGATTTATATGCCTAAAGTGTGATTCTTCCACAAGATGTCACTGCCATGCCCCTCCCCCCATCCTTCTTCTCCCCTACTGTGCAGTGAATATCGAGGGAGTGCAGCACAATCAAGGTGCTGCTTATTGATTGAGGCATTAAACTAAAGTTCTGCCAGCTCTATCAACGGATGTAAAAGATTCCATGTTTGAAGAAGATCAAAGGAGTGATCTGAATTACCCTGCCCAATATTATCTCTCAATCAACATCACTAAGACAGATCTTTGTTATGTTGCTTCTTGTGGGAGATTGCTGTGTGCTGGTCTGACTAACGCAGTTAGTACAGCAGGAGATTCTTAATCCAGGTTTGAGCACCACTCTGAGTGTTGTTGAATGTGAAGTCCCATTCCTCCTGGACAAAATGATGACTGCAGATGCTGGAGAGTCAGAGTCGAAAAGTGTGGCATTGGAAAAGCACAGCAGGTCAGGCAGCCTTGGAGAAGCAAGAGAGTCGGACAAACTGCCTCTATATCTATCGTGACCAGAGCATAATGGAAAAAAATAAGAGGTGCATGTTGATCAAATTGGCTGCTGCATTCCTGCATTAAGTCACTATATTCAAAAATATTTCATTGGCTGCCCAGCAGTTGTGAATGGCATGATATAATGGCCACCGTTCATTTTGTGGAATTGCAGTCCAAACAGTGCACACTGACTCTTACTAATAGTCTTTACATTCAGGATGCCACCCTGAATAGGATTGGTTAAAATCTTGCCTTGAGCATTCGATATCTCACTGATGTTTTGAAAAGTGCTGCCCTATTTATTGCTCGCAATGGGAATTGAGAAATGAGAGTGAAGTTGAAGAAAAGGGATGAGGTGTAGGTTGATTTGATCAAAGTGCACCCATTTCGCATCTATAGCACCCCCTCTTTCCACAGTCACAGCCTTACATAGAACTTCATCCCGATGACTGAGACTGGCCCCGTTCAGGTGCACAGAGTGCAGTTTCTCGCCACCTCTAAAACTTAGGGAAAGTCAGACAGGGCAGTCAGTGCAAGGAGTGAATAGCCTGAAACTATCTGACCATGTCAGGGAGGAGTGGCAAAATAAATGGAAGAGTACACGCATAAAAATGTTATATTGTTAAGGTTCTGTTTTGATTTCCAACCAGGTAAAACTTGATGCTTGCTGGTCTTGCAACTTTTGTCTGTTGCCAATTAGGTAGCATCCCACATTGGAATGATAAGCCAAGGCAGAAAGCCAAGCAAAAATACCTTAAACAGTGATAAGTTGTTAATTGCAGGGTGGCTTTTTGTTTTGGAAGGTATGAGGGTTGGGTTGGTGGCGGAGGGTGTGCATGTTTAGCGTGTGGTTGTCAGATAGTGCAATGGCATAATCGAACTAAACTTTGCTACTGATGCATCCTGTGCCTCTTGTGCCACGCTCCTAATCCACCTGATCCTCCTTCTCTTCCTTTGCAGAGATACTTCCTCTGCTGCATTCAAACCTCACTGTTGATCTACATTGTGCAGAGCACAGCACATCACCACCACATTCAACATCCTGGTGGTGGTGTCAAAGGGCACTTTCTGACTTGTTCAACATCGTATAAGTATCTTCTGCATTCCAACTGTTTGTTCCATTACACATTGCTACAATTATATGATGCTGCACTGTTGGATATCATTGCTCGAGCTCCTCACGGGTTCATTCACCACATTTTAAGATGGTAGCCTTTGTCTCCAAAGAGCCGGGTTGTAAGTCTGTTCTGAGGCTAACAAGCTGAAGAACGGTAGATTAGCACAGAATGAATAAGCAGCTCCCTGGGATTCTTTCACTCAACTTCAAGCTGATCTTTTCATGGTCTCACACACGCTGCAGTACATTAATGGAGTAAAACTTCCTTTAGGGTCGCAAATACTCCATGGTGACAAGGAAGTGCCTTAATGCCCACATGAATGCTGCACACCTGGAAACAATCAGAATCTACGGAGTGCTCCCTCATTCTCAATGAGAATATTGGGCACAAAGTAACCTGGATAAGCTGACCAGCTCATATTCACCTAGGTGGCACTTATGTTTCATGTTTGTATTTTGCAACTGTATGTTGTAGATTCCTGAAATGATTTGAAGTTACGGGCAATTGTCACTTTGGCAGCAGCCATTGGTAAAGATGCTCACCAAATCCAATGGGACTTCCAAGATGACAGCAGCATGGTCAGCAGTGTTTGGTTCCTGAGTGCGGGGCATGGCTACTCATGGCTTATGCGACAGGTTCTGCCACATCCCCAAGGCTTCAGCAGTGTCTTTCCAGCTCGGTAACATTTCTTTTTGCTTTGGTTGCCCTGGAGCCTCCTCCTGATGTTCTCCTGCGGGAGGCAGGTGCTCCATATACCTCCATCTTGGTTGGCAACATTGGAAGACGAGCTAGGAACCTGTTGGTCAACTTGGAGGCAAGACCCAGCATCAAGAAGATGTGGGACCCATGCAGTGTGACCACCTCCAGCTCGGAGGTGACACATGTTGAAGCAATGGTGCCAGTGAAGGCAGGTGAACACTTTGCCAGGACCCCGGGGATGATGTCAGACAGCGTCAGCTGGAGGAGCAGAGAGGGTGAAGTCTACAGAGAGGAAAAGATTAACTTTTGAAGCTGTTTCATTATTAGTAGTAGAAATTTAATAATTTATTCAGTATTTTACCACTTATAAAATTCGTTCACTAATTTATTCTATAATCCAAGATGGCACCAGAGCATCGCGGCATTATCCACTTTCCACTGTACCTAGGTACATGTGACAATATGTTAAATAAATTCCAATCTACTAAAGTAGGTTTTCTACAAAAAGACTACATTGCACACCATGAGCTTCTTGAGGTCCTGATATTCAGCCATGAGTCTATAAAACCTCTGATGCAATGTACACCTCATGTGAACTACAACTGCTGTGCAGGTTTGCCAGAAGAAAGCAGTTGCAGCTCCTAATCCAAGGTTCAAGGTAAAGCATGTGAGCAGCACCCATGCTGATCTACTCAATAACAGATAGAAAGTCCCCTTCAGTGCAGTAGAAATGACATCAAACATATCAGAAATCACTTCCAAATTAGTGAAAGCACAAAATTAAGTCAAAATACAGCAGCGTCTGTGGAGAGAGAAACAGTTCATGTTTGAACTCTATTTCAGTGTTTCAATGATAGCACACACTGGACACAATTCAGTTCACACAGCCCTTCTGTTTTGCCTGTTCTTTCTTCAAATTCCCTCAATTGCTGCCGTTGGAAGTCTTTGCTTTTACTTTAACTTCCAGGAGACTGTGTGCCTATAGTTAATTAAACTGTAGGTATCCTCTCACACTGTAATATAGCCTAGCGAGCTATTAACATTTCAATTGACAACCTGGCGTCCCCAAATGGATGGGAGTGCATTGTCACTCACATAGGTGTTGAATGTGAAAGTTAAAGGTTTTCTGCCAGCAACCTTATCCAGTTGTCCTCCTAAAGTCAACATCTACCAAGCCCCCAAATATCGAGTGGAGCATTTCACTCAAGGATATTAACTTACACCGTTCTCTTAGCTGGTTACATACTGAGCTCCAGTGGCGATAGCCTGCAATATCCACAAGCACATGTCTGTATGGCTGTGAGGTTGAGGGTCTGCAACTTAAACGATGAGAATGATTACCAAGACTACACGGGCGAGATCTGGAGCTTGCTGAAATGAACAGGCAACATTGTATTAATCTCTTTCCCCAGAATCTGGAAAGGTGATGGGCTTTGTTACTGTGATGGAAACAGCATTAGGGTGAAGGCTGGTGGTCTGATCAGTGAAGGGTGCATGTGGCCTCCCAGAGGAGCCAGCTCTGATGCTCCTCCCTCCTTCCCTCTCTCCTTCCAACTCCCACCAGCCAGGAGGGCGGGGACTGCCGAACCCTGTAAAACCAAAGCACAATGGCTTTTTGTACAGAAAAAAAAGGTGGCACTTGTTTCCTCCGCGATGCGAGATGCAAGTGTCAGATTGAGAACCCCCCCCCCCCCCAGCAAACCGCAAGTAAAGGCGCCAAGTGAAGTGCTGCTCCCACCCCCTTGTGGATGGAGCAGGGAGTTATCAGGGTGGGTTCTCTTTCCTCCCTCCCTCCCTCCCTCCCTCCCTCCCTCACGGGCTCGGGGGGGCGATGCCAGTTTTTCAGTGATTTCACCAGCTACCGGGAAGTGAAATGTCCGCTTTCTCTCCGCTGGAGGGGATCAATCTATAGCGGGCGTTCCCCTCAGTGAGCAAGATCCCCGTCTGTCAGATGGTTCACAGCGACATGTCCAAAGCGCAGGAGATTCGGATGGGTATTCTGGAAAACCCCAGCGTGCAGGTAATTCGGAGCTCGACGGCAAGACATCTTATTCTCCCTAAGTTTCTATTGTAGTTTTACACCAGTGTGTCATTGTGTGTGTGTGTGTCAATCTATGTATGTCTATATATATTTGAATATGTACACCTGTATGTAGGAATGTGTATCTATCGATCCACCTCCATTTCATACGATTTGTACAATGAAAGCAGTAGTTTTGCAGACTGCCATTCAGATAGTAGTACCTGGCGGTTTCCTTTACGGCAAAGTAACACACTCTACCTGCTTCTTACGAATGGTCTGGAGTGTCTGTAAAGTTTATTGGTCAATAAAAATTGAGTCAAAACCTGCCTGTCTCCACCAGTCGGAGATCTTCACACTGAACAATGTTCCCTGTTAACAAGCAGGTAAACTGAAGCGAACTTCGCATCAGACTGTTTTTTTTTGTTCACTGCCTTACTACGAGCTACCTGATAGACTCACTACGCTCTTTAGGATAGAATGGCATTTGATCGAACGTCTTCCACCCCACAGTAAAATCTCTAATTGTACATCCCAAGTAGAATCCAAATTAATTAAGTTCTCCCCACTATTTCTCAGTTCCTTACTTAATGCTAAAGCTTTATATTCACTTTTTTCTAGCATGAGTTATAATTGGTCAAATTGCTTGTGGGAAAATATGTAATAGGAATTTTAAATGCATTTAATTTGGGCAATGGTGTCCTCCTGGTTCATATTACATTCATTTACATGAAAATAAAAGAACATTGACTTTAATACCTAATGTTTTTTCAACAATAATGCATCATCAAAGCACTGAAGTAAAATGCTTTTTTTAAAAAATAGGGTCCTGAGAAAAGTATTTGACTATTATTTAACCATAAATTTGTGATGACACTATTTGATAATAATTGCTTCTGACTGATGCTTTTCAGCCTCTCCAGTCAAGTGAAACAAAAGTTTATTGGAGGTTCTTTTAGGATAATAATCCCTCGGTTTCATAATAAAAGATTTTTTTTCTCCTCAATAGCACCTAGAGTTTGCCCCATTATTGACAGAAGTAACCAACAGTGTACTTTTATCCAGATTATAAACCAGTGCACTATATGATGTTAGACTTTAGATTTCTCCAGAGCAACAGTTTATGGACTCAAAAAAAAAGAATGATTTCAAACCAATATTTTAAGCAGATTTTACATGGAGTGTATTTGTAAAAGAGAATGTGGCATTGTGTATCTGTTTAAACTGGTCATTTTTCTTTGGTCAGAGTTATGAATTTTACATAATGGCAAATTTTCATTGTAACAGACATGTGTAAGGATGGAGCAGTGGATGCATTTTTTGTCAAATTAATCAATTACCATATTCCTTCAAGTTAAATTGTTAGAATATGCAGTTTTAGTGTTTTCTTCTGTAAATTGACTCAAATATTGCAGCATTTTCATCATTTTGCAAAATGGTCAATTTATTTTCTGATTTGAGTTTGGTGTTGGAATAGGGTATATTTGTGGGTTTAAATTTTGTAGCAAATTCTCAGAAATATTGTTTTTAATTTCTTGGATGGCACAGAAGGAAGCCTTTTGGCTGTTTGAATTTTATTTCTTTTGCCTTTAATAGTTAGACTGAGAATTAAGACTGACTTCCTGAAGGTGATGATGCCTTATTATTATTATTGCTTCTCTCAGATGTCTGGAAAAGGTGCAATTAGGAAAAACAGATTTAAAGGATCTGACGGGAGTACCTCCTCAGACACCACCTCTAACAGCTATGTAAGACAGGTAAGATGCAGATCTTATAAGTTGTAATTGCTTTTTGACAAAAACTATTCTACAAATAATCATAATTCCAACAATAACAGCATAACTTTAAGACCTAAACAATAGGAGTCATTGTGTTCTGTGTACATAATAAATCGGCCATTTGTGATTTCATTGAATGAATCTGAACAATGACTGTGAAATACTGTGATAAATTTAAAGTATATATCTTGACCATTACTCTCTCCAAGATTTTACTTTTCTTTGTCTTTAGATCTGCTTCAGTATTTATATTTTAAAAAGCTTTACATCATTGGAAACCCTGAGATGTTACTTTTAATTTGAATATTGTGAAGGTGTTGGCTAAATAATATAAATCTTACAAGGTATCTGGAGTGACTTCTTTAATGATGGCAGTGTCCATAAATAATTATTTATTGTGGTGTTCTTTCAGTCATATGAAACATTAACATGGAGAAAGGGAAGAATTTTTCCAACATTCCCCAAAACAAAACATATTTGTTTTAATCTCAAATAAATATAAAATAATGATCTGTTGGTCATTGAATGCTGGAAAGGAGGTGACAAGGTATCAAACAGGCATAATGGATACCAACTATCTGGGAAACATAAAACAAAATGTTGCAAGTAGCAGCAGCCAACTAACGCTGCAAAACATATCGAGCTTTGAAGGCAGACAATAGTGTGAAATAGTGACTAAAGATATACCTGCAGAAGTGTGATCGAATATGTGGCAGAGCACAACATGAAACAAAATCAATTGGGATTTTATTTATTTCATTTTCTTCAGTGTGTTAATGTTAGACTGAGCAGGCTGTCAAGGACACTTTCAAATATCCAGGCTCATCAAATCAGGCCTGTTCATGTTGGACTATTTTATCCTTTTGATTCGCAATAAAAGCATACTTTAATTGAAGTTACTAATAGAGGCTGTTGTGATGTAGAATTGTGTTGTCATATCAAACAGTTGCTTGCTGCTGAGTGTGCCTAGTCTGGATATTTTAATTTGCTGTCAATATCCAACCTTCTTACCATTTTCCCCATCCCCTTTTATATACTTGTTTGAAAGTAAAATGGTGCCAACAAATCTCTTGGTGCCTGGTTTCTGAAACAAACTCATCAGCAATTGAAGACATGGTGTGAAATACCATTAGCAACTTATATAAAAAAACTACTTCCTCTGTTGGATTATGTTATCACACCATGTGAGTGTGTTTGTCACTGTCAAAGAACAGGAACATGAAACGTGGCAAAAAAAAACTCTTCAGTGAAGAACAATGAAAATACAAGATTTTGAATGCTTAAGAAGCTGACATCTTGCAACTTAAATTTAAAAGCACGAGAGGCAGTTGTAATTTCAATTATGATTTAAATTGTTGTCAACCATAGCCCTAAAACCAGTTATCAATGTACTTCAGTACAGTTGCTGTTAATGTGAAATGTCTGAAGACAGCAGCTAGTGCAGTTGAGTGTGAAAATACATTAAGTCATGCTAATAATTTAACTATGGTGTCTGATAATGTTTTTACTCGCATCTGTTTTGATGAAGTGCTGACAGGGATAGGTTTAATTAAATTTCCTCTGCATGCAACAGTTGTAAAAGTAACACAAAAATATTGTTCACTTGACAACTTACAGAATTTTCGTAAGATTAACTTTTGTTTTGATGAGCACACTGATAAGACTATTACAGCAAGTAACTTAACAAAAAGGAACATGACCTGTTTTTGAAGTTAATGGTTTTTCTGTTAAGAATGCAATAAACGATTACTTTTGGCAACGAGCACCCGAGCTACAAATCTTCTCACAACCTTTGAATACTTTTGGTATTAGCTATAGCCAAAAACATTGAATGGAAGCCATTTGAGTTGTATTCCTTATTGTCGAATTATTCTGAGACTCAATTCATATTATCCATTTTATTGCTATCTGACCAAATGATTCCCGTCTTCTTTCTTACCGCTATATTATTTTAAGATTGCTTTTCATTTTCTATTGCCAAGCTGATTTGCAAATCTTGCTTAAAATTCACCAACCTTGTTAATTGTTCAGTGTGGTGTAGGTTGTGATAATACCCACCATCACCATCTGAAATTCCCTGAGATAGGGAAGGCAACAGGAATGCGGTCCTCTATTGCAAAGGGAATGGAGTATTAAAATAGGGCAGTTTTCATAAAACCAAGCAAGGTAATAGTCAAATCACACCTCCTATACTGCAAACTGTTTTGGTCCCTTTTTCTGAGGAAAGATACACTCTGGCAGTCCATTGAAGGTTTACTAAATTGAACCCAGGTAAAAAGGGATTTTCTTGTGAGGAGAGTTTGAATCAGTTGGATGTGTACTCACTGGAGTTTAGAAAAATGAGAAGCACCTTTATTGAAACTCATTAAATTCCTATAGGGTTTTTAAAGGTGGATAATGGGAGGTTGTTTCACCTTGCGGCAGAGTCTAGAATTGGAGAGCATAATCTGAGTAAGGGGTCACCCATATTAAGACTGATACGAGAAAGAGTTTTCTCCCTGAAGGTAGTGAGCCTGTGGACGTCTTTACTGCAGAGCTGAAAAATGTGTTGCTGGAAAAGCGCAGCAGGTCAGGCAGCATCAAAGGAGAAGGAGAATCGATGTTTCGGGCAGAAGCCCTTCTTCAGGAAATCTTATGCCTGAAATGTCGATTCTCCTTTTCCTTTGATGCTGCCTGAACTGCTGCGCTTTTCCAGCAACACATTTTTCAGCTCTGATCTCCTGCATCCGCAGTCCTCACTTTCTCCTTTACTGTAGAGATGTCAACATTGATGTAAATGAATTCAAGGCTGAAAAAGGTAGAATTTTTTAGTCAACAAGATCATCAAGGGCTATGAGGAAAAGTCGGTGAGGATTATCAGATCAGCCATGATTTAATTGATTAATAAAGGAGACTGAATGGATTAAATGACTTACGTTTGCTTCTATATCTTATGGTCTCATCTAAGATCTTTTGGGTAGATTTCCACAAGTCTTCGTATTGAGTTCCTGATTCCAAGTGAAGAGGGACACTGACAAGAAGTCTTTGCAGAAGAGGCATAGTCATGGTAATCAGTAGGTTTGTTACATATGTAAAGTAACTAGCTATTACATACTATGAGTTACATAAGACTCTCTTGTGATCTTAGGTTAGACTTCAATTTATATTATTGTTTAGCTAAAAGAATTTAGCACTGAACTGAAACTGGCCGGCTCCTCCTAGAACCATTCCTTTTACACTGTAATGAGCAGAGCTTATCTTGTGATGACAGTTAACCCATTCAGATACCTACTGCTGTATAAGCACGCTGCATCACAGTTGTTGTCCAGTTGAGAGGTTAGATACTTGTCACCCGCAATTATTCTTTCCAAATTCCCAGGACTACATGAAAAATTATTGTTCATAAGGGTTTTTTCTACATATTTAGTACTTTTTTTTATCTTTGTTTCCATTTGGAGTACTGTGTACAGTTTTGGTCACCCTGCTTTAGGAAGGATATTGTTATATTGGAGAGGGTTCAGAAGATTGACCAGAATGTTACTGGGAATGGAGGGTTTGAGTTAAAAGGAGAGGCTGTGGCTTCTTTAATTAGAGATGGTTGAGGGGGGTGACCTCATAAAATTACGAAGGGCATAGATAAGGTGAATAGCAAAGGTCTTTTCCCTAGGGTAAGGGAGTTAAAAACATAGGGCATAATTTTAAGGTGAGTGGAGGAAGAGTTTAAAGGGACCTGATGGGCATCTTTTTCACATAGAAGGTGGTTTGTACTTGGAGTGAACTGCCAGAGGAAGGGATAGATGCAGATACAGTTACAGCACTTAACAGACATTTGAACAGGTACATGAGCAGGAAAAGTTTAGAGAGATATGGGCCCAATGCAGGCAAGTGGGTCTAGTTTAATTTGGGAAACTTGATCGGTATGGATGGGTTGGACCAAGGGGTCTGTTTTCATGCTCTCGGACTCGCTGGTTGTATCATTTTGTAGTGCCTCTCTGAATTCTAGAATTGTATTGTTTTTTAAAGACTTATTTCTCTGAAACAATTTGATTCCAAATCACTCTCTTCTGAAATTGTCCACCTGTTCCTAGATTCCTCCATGAGAGAAGACATCATCTCAGCATTAATCCTGTCAAACATCCTCAGAATATCATTTCAATATGAAAACCTCTTTTATTTTAAACTGCAGTAATTGTAGACCCAGCCTACTTGATGTTTCCACTTAAGACAAACCATTCAAGCCAGAAATAAATCTAATGAACCTTCTTGTTGTCTGCAATGCACTTGAGTCATAGCGTCATAGAAATGTACAGCCCAGAAACAGACTCTTCAGTCCAACTTGTCCATACCGACCAGATATCCCAATGTAATCTAGTCCCACTTGCTAACACTCAGCCCATATCCCTCCAAACCCTTCCTATTCATATACCCATCCAAATGCCTCTTAAATGTTACAATTGTACTACCTCCACCATTTCCTGTGGCAGCTCATTCCTACACACCACTCTCTGTGTGAAAAAGTTGCCTCTTAGGACCCTTTTATATCTTTCCCCTCTCACACTAAACCTATGCCCTCTTGTTCTGGATTCGCCGACCCCAGGGAAAAGACTTTGTCTATTTATCCTATCCATGCCCCTCATGATTTTATAAACCTCTATAATGTCACCCCTCAGCCTCCGACGTTCCAGGGAAAACAGCCCCAGCCTGTTCAGCCTCTCCCTATAGATCAAATCCTCCAACCCTGGCAACATCCTTGTAAATCTTTTGTGAACCCTTTCAAGTTTCACAACATCCTTCTGATAAGAAGAGATCAGAATTGCATGCAATATTCCAAAAGTGGCCTAACCAATGTCTTGTACAGCCTTAACATCTCCCAACTCCTGTACTCAATACTCTAACCAATAAAGGAAAGCACACCAAACATTATTACATTGTTATTACATTGCTGTTTGTGAAGTTTGCAATGCAAACGTTGTCTCCTCTGTTTCCTATGTCATGACAGCAATTGCGTTTCAAAATTAAAAAAAAACACTTCATTGCTTTGAGATATCCAGTGGTTATGAAAGGCTCTATATAAACGCAAATCTTTTTAGCTACCACATTTTTGCATGTTTGATTATATCATTGTGCACCAAGAATCTTGCTCTCTCATCTATCTTTCATACCATAAGGAAATATTGCCACAACACACCAGTTCCTTTGTCTAAACATTCAAATAGATTGCAAGTAGTTCAGATGCTGGCCTGCTATACTCCTCTAGTTCCAGTTTACTGACCCGAAAGTGACCCATTTATCCAGATTCTCTATCTATTTCATTGACCAATTCTCCTCCATCCATGCAGGTGATGCTTAGTGGTATTATTGCAAGACTATTAATTCAGTGACCCGAGTAATGTTTTGGAGACCTGAGTTCAAATCCTGCCAAGGCAGATGGTGGAATTTTAATTCCATACGTATCTGGAATTAAAAGTTTAATGATGATAATGAATCCATTGTTGATTGTCAGGAAAAGTAATTGTCTGGTTCATCAAGTCTTTTGGGAAGGAAACCGCCATCATTATGTAGTCTGGCCTACATGTGACTCCAGACCCATAGAAATGTGTTTGACTCTAAACTAGCCTCTGATAGTTAGGGATGGGCAATAAATGCTGGCTTAGCCAGTGACACCCACATCACATGAATTAATAAAAAACTGCTAATTCCGTCTAACCCAAACATCTTACAACTTTTAATCCACCTTACCTTTATTGAATGCATTTTGGTAATCTGAACTCTCCACGTTGTTATTAATGTGAGGTCTATGTTCTTGTGAATGAACAACAATGGGCTTTATGGGACACAACTATTTGTGGTTGCTGATAAAAGTGGACATGTTATCTGGAGCTGTAAGAGAATGAAGATTATTGAGTTCTCTTGCTACTCACACTCTCTCTTTCCATTTAAAAGACTAGATCATCACACATTAACTATAGCAGCAAGTTCTCTTCAGCTGGACCTTGAGTTCTGAGCATTGCTGCAATAGAGAGGCTTTTGCAAATATTATATCTTTTTAATAAAGCAAAGAACCGTCGATGCTAGAAATCTGAAGCAAAAATAGAAATCACTGGAGAAACTCAGCAGGTTTTGCAGCACCTGTGGGGAGCATCTGTGGGGAGTGAATAGTTAACGTTTCAAGTATGGTGACTCATCAGCACCTCCAGCATTATCTTCGTAATGTTTTCTGATGAAGAGTCACTGGGCATGAAATGCTAACTTTGTTTTCTCCCTGCAGATGCTGAATTTCACCAGCACCATCTGTGGAATGAAAATATCTTGTTTATTATTTTTCTTCTTTTTTGGGTTGTCGACCAAAAAAGGAAAAGGCTGCTGGTGTAAAACAAAGAAACTTTGAAAGGAGATATTAAAATTTGGATTTCTGAACTCATTGACACTGTTCATGTGCATTTAGGTCAATTTTGCCCAGAGACTGCCTGTGGTTTCATTTTTCTAAATTAAATTCCCTACAGCGTGGAACCAGGCCCTTCATCCCAACAAGTCTACACCGACCCTCCGAAGAGTAAGCCACCCAAACCCATTTCCCCCTGAATGATGCACCTAACTCTATGGGCAATTTGGAATGGCCAATTCACCTAATCTACACATTTTTGGATTGTGGGAGGAAACCGGAGCAAACCTACGCAAACACGGGGAGAATGTGCAAACTCCACACAGACAGTTGCCCAAGGCTGGAATCGAACTTGAGTCCCTGGCGCTGTGACGCAGCAGTGCTGACCACTGAGCCACCGTGCCACCCCAATGAAGGCTGCATGAAGGCTGTCATATGGGCCAGGAGTGCTCGTATGACAACTCTGGTTCTGAGGCAAGTGAACAGCCTGTGCATGAATGATACAGTATCAGAAAGCCTTCAGATTTTTAAAAACAGCATCGCCCCTCTCTTCGCAGAAGAATAACAAAGAATTGTAGGATAGCTAGCTATTCATACCTGCCCAAAAACAGAAAGTGCTGGAGAAACTCAGCAGGTCCGGCAGCGTTTCTGCACAGAAAACAGAATTAACATTTCAAGTCTAGTGATCCATCTTCAGAATTATAGAAGTCCCTTCCTCACACTTACCATTTGATGGCAAGTTGTTGCCTCTAACCAGTGACTGAGGGATTGAGCAGATAGTGTGCCAATCACTCTGTGTCCTTCAGTAATGCGTCTGGAATGAAGAATATCAGTCAGAAGGACTCTGAAGAAGCCAAAGGATTTTAAATTAGAGAGTTATAGGTTGATAATTTATAAATTGTTTTCCTGTGGTTCTTGCTAAGAGCAGAAAACTAGTCAATCTTTTGTGCGAGCTTTAGTTAATTAGGGAGGGAAATTTCAGATTGGTGGCTAATTTGATTAACTTGTCACAAAAGTTAAACGATCTTGGGAGTAGTGGAGCTCAAGTATCAGTGTGCTTTCCCGAATGAATCGTGATACATTTGTTCTATTGGTACAGATCTCTGTCACTTGGATGAGAACATTGATTGGTTGAATACAAGATCTTTTGCTTTCTGCAAACTTCACATTTTCAGAATATGCATCTAGTTGTGCTGTTTGACTGCTACGGCTGGAGTATTCATAATTTTTTTCTAAAATTTCATTCATGGAATGTAGTTGTTGCTGATAGGACCAGCATTTATTGCCCCTCTCTTGATGCTCAGAGGACAGTTAAGAGTCAACCAGATTGCTGTGGATGTGGAGGCACGTGTAGTCCAGGCCAGGCAATGATAGCAGATGGAACTAAATGTAAGATTTCCAAGTTTGCAGATGACACATAGCTGAAGTGGGAGGCTGAACTGGGAGGAGGATGCAGAGATCCTTCAGTATGATTTACTGAATAAACTGAATAAATTCAATTCAATTTGGACAAGTTGAGTGGGTAAATGCATGGCAGATGAGGTATAATGTGGATAACTGTGTGGTAGCAAAAACAGGAAAGCAGATAATTAACTGAATAAATGTTAGATTGGGAGACAGAGAGGAACATTGAGGTCTGGGTGTCCTTGTACACCAGCTGTTGAAAATAAGCGTGCAGGTGCAGCAGGCAGTGAAGAAGGCAAATAGTTTGTTGGCCTTTTATAAGGAGAGGATTTGAGTACAGGAGCAGGAATGTTGTGCTGCACTGGGACAGAACCTTTTTGAGACACACCTAGAGTATTATGTGTAGTTTTGATCTCTTTACCTGATGAAGGAAATTCTGGCTATGGAGGGAGTACAAAAAAAGGTTTACCAGACTGATTCCTGGGATAGCAGGATTGACACATGAAGAGAGACTGGATTGGTTGGAATGATATTCACTGGGGTTTAGAAGGTTGAGAGGGGATCTCATTGAAACGTATAAAATTGTAACAGAACTAGCAGGGTAAACATGGGAAGGATGCTCCTGATGACCAGGGAACCCAAAACTAGGGGTCAGAGTCTAAGGACAGGGGATACATCATTTTGGACTGAGATGAGGAGACATTTCTTCACCGGAGAGTGATGAGTGTGTGGAATTCTCTGCCATAAAAAGCAGTTGCGGCCAACACATTGAATGTTTTCAAGAAGGAGTTAGATATAGTTCTTATGGCTAAAGGGATCAAAGGGTTTGGAAAGAAATGAGGAACGGGATACTGAGTTTGATGATTAGCCATGTTCTTATTGAATGACAGAGCAGACTTGAAGGAGTGACTGGCCTCCTTCCATTTTCTATGTTATAGTTGGCACACAGTAAGTTTCTCTGTACTGAAACAACAAGCCACTGTGCGGGATGCTACTTGGTAACTGATCGCTGTTTTGTTTCCTGTTGTTATGAAAGAAATGGTGGGTCTATTCCACCCTCTTCTAATACAAGGACTGGGGTATCTTCAGTCATTGGAAGTGAAGAAGCTTTACAATCAGCTCTACTTGAAGAATTATAAGAATTAAAAGATCTCAGTAATCTTTCTTTTATTGTGGTGAAGTGTATCACATGTCTGCCTCCTGCACCCTGCTGATTATACTACATCCTTGCCCCAATACTGAACAGAAGATAGTCTGAGGATACCTGACAACAACTAAATTCTAGCATCTTAAAGGACTGATATACCTCTGATATCAAATTTAAAATTGGTTTTCTTCCCATTTACTTTAATCTCTGTTTACTGGCATTTTTCTTGCAGGTCTGTACAGTCAGAGTCAGTCAAGGTCTCACCTGCATCTGCCATATTGCCCAGGAAAAGATCATCTAGACCCTTTGCATTCCATACTGCTAGGACTCCTGCAGAATGTTGTGGTCTGTGTTTAATTTTCTGTGCAGTCCATGCAGCCATTACCTGGAATTTCTCTTTGCTCTTTCCATTAAACTGGCTTGGTTGGGGATGGGATTACTTGGACTGCTGTTTCTTTGTGTGCTGGAGTCTTAATCTAGAAACCCAGTGTTCAAATCCTATCATGACAGTTGGTAGAATTTGAATTCAATAAAAATCTGCAACTATAAGTCTAATGATGACCATTATTGATTGTCAGCAACAAAACATCTTATTCACCAATGTCTTTTAGGGAAGGAAACGGCCATCCTTATCTGATCTGGCCTACTTCAGACTCACAGTGATGTAGTTGACTCTTGAACTGGTCTCTGAGCAGTTAGGGATGGGTAACAAAAGCAGGTCTAGCCAGCAAAGCCCATATCCCATGAGTGAATTTTAAAAACTTCCAAATTGCCTCCTTCCATAGCGTCAAATAGCGTGGAAACAGACCCATTGGTCCAATTCATCCATGCTGATCTAGTTTCCTAAACGAAACTAGTACCGTTTGTTTGCATTTGGCCCACATTTTTCTAAACCTTTCCTATTTTTGTGTCTGTCCAAATGTCTTTTAAATGCTGTATCTGTACTTGCTTCCTCTGGCAGTTCTACCACTTTCTCTGGCAGTTCATCCATACACAAACTATCCTCTGTGTGAAAATGTTGCCCTCAGGTCTCTTTTAAATCTTACTCCTCTCATCCGAAAATTATTCCTTCTACTTTTGAACTCCCCAACCCTGGGGAAAAGATAGTCGCTGCTTTTTATCTCCCTGCCACGTCTTTAAAGCACAACCATCAGACCTCTCCTTCTCACTACTTTTTTGTCACCCCATTGGGCTTCCCTTCCCCCTCCCTGCATTCTGATTGGACAGTGTTCTTGATTTCCTGGCCCATGGACTGCTGGGATATTTAGTAGTCAAAGTAGTGTCCACTGTTCCCTGTGGCTGGCAGTTCTGTTGTCTGAGCAGCACCCCTTAGATTGACTGATAGTTCTCTGAAGTGAGACACCCCCTGAGAGAAGGGCACAAAACCTGCCTCCAGCCACCCATTAAATAACTCTCACACGTCCTTGAGAGAAACATGAATACATTTCCTACCATCTTCTTTGGAAGCAGCATGTGAAACTCCTCCATTCAAACACACACACATTTAATTAGTTTAGATTTAATCAATTCGTAAAGAAATGTCTGCTCACCTTCCTTCTCGTGAGCTTAAGTTTGTATCCCTAGTTACAGAATTTGTGATTATCAGTATGACTCAGGAAATATTTTGCTGTTTTAAAGATTCTGCCTCCACTTGTATCCATTGTAAACATTCCCAATTTTCTCAGCATCTGCTGATTAACCCTGATGGCTAATTTCTGGGATCACTTTAGTTGCTACTTTGAGAATCTGCTAGAATCAGGTTTTTCGCTCTGAAATGCAGTGATCAGGGTACCACGGAATACTGCAGGCACTTTATTGCTTGGTCAGCAATTTCTTGGTGCAGCCTTATACTGTTCTGTATATGCCATTTCATTCAAAATTGTATTGTGGTTAAAAATGCTTGGAATTATTCGGCTCTTTATCATGTGCCTATGAAATAATTCATAGCATTTCATGTTATTTATTGTAGAAGATAGAGTCTGTAGAACCAACCTTAAACGAGGAATCAACCGGGTTAAAAGGGGTCAAGAAATAATTTTAGTCAGCAGAATTAAGGAGAACCCCAAGGTCTTTTATTCATAAATAAGAAGCAAGAGGATAACTAGAGAAAGGAGAACCCCAAGGTCTTTTATTCATAAATAAGAAGCAAGAGGATAACTAGAGAAAGGGTTGGTCCACTAAAGGATAAGGAAGGAATGTTGTTCGTTGAACCTGAGAAAATGGGTCAATTTCTCAATGATTATTTTGCATCAGTGTTCACTGAGGAGAGGGACATGATGAAATTGGAGATAGACGTTTGTTTACTCTGGATCACGTTGACATAAGGAGAGAAGATGTGTTGGATAGGCTAAAGGATATTAAGGTGGACAAATCCCCAGAACCGGATGGGATCTATCCCAGGTTGCTGAGGGAGGCGGGAGAGGAAATACCTGGTGCTCTGACAGATATCTTTGTAGCATCCTTAAACACAGGTGAGGTGCCAGAGGACTGGAGGGTTGGTCATATTGTCCCCCTGTACAAGAAGGGCAATAGGGATATTCCAGGTAACTACAGACCAGTGAGCCTGATGTCAGTGGTGGGAAAGTTGCTGGAGTAGGTACTGAGGGATAGAATGTATTTATATTTGTAACAGAATGGGCTTATCGGTGATAGGCAACATTTTTTTTTGCAGAGGAGATTGTGCCTTACCAACTTAATAGAGGAAGTGACCAAGTTGTTAGATGAAGGATGGGCTGTGGTTGTCTTATACATGGAATTTAGTAAGCTGTTTGATAAGGTTCCCCATGGTAAACTAATGGAGAAAGTGAAGTCACATGAAGGGCAGAGTGTTTTAGCGAGGTGGATAAAGAGCTGGTTGAGCAACAGGACACAGAGAGAAGTAGTTGAAGGGAGTTTCTCGAAATGGAGAAAGGTGACCAGTGGTGTTGCACAGGGATCAGTGTGCTGGGGCCACTGTTATTTGTGATATACATAAATGATCTGGAAGAGGGCACTGTTGGCTGATCAGTAAGTTTGCAGATGACATGAAGTTGATGGAGTAGCAGAAAGCATAGGGGACTGTCAAAGAATACAGGAGAATATAGATAGAATGGAGAGTTGGGCAGAGAAGTGGCAGATAAAGTTCAACCCAGGCAAATGTGAGGTGATACATTCTGGAAGGTCTAATTCTAGAACGAACTATACTGTAAACGGAAGAGTCTTGGGAAAAGTTGATGCGCAGAGAGATCTGGGAGTTCCGGTCCATTGAGATAAGCTTTTTCACAGTGTGAAGGATTCAACAATGAGAGGTCACGTATTCAAGGTGAGAGGAGAAAAGTTTAAGGCGGATACAAGTGGAAAGTACTTTACACAGAGGGTGGTAGGTGCCTGGAACGCGTTGCCAGCAGAGGTAGCAGAGGCTGGCATGGTAGATTCATTTAAGATGCGCCTGGACAGATGCATGAGTAGGTGGGAAGCAGAAGGATACACATCCTTAGGAATTGGAGGATAAATTTAGACAGTGGATTTGGATCGGCACAGGTTCGGAGGGCCGAACAGCATGTTCCTGGGCTGTAAATTTTCTTTGTTCTTTGTTCTTGTTATTTTTAGATAAATTGTGCCACGATTATGCACTGCAATATCCGCCAACAGCAATGACAAAAATAAGTAGAGCATTATTTGCTGATGCTAGTTGCAGAGTACACGTCAGCCAGTATATTGGGAGCATATTACTGCATTTCTTTAGATAGTTCAGATAGTGAGATTTTTAATGTCCATATATAAAGCATATGGAACATCACGTTCAGCTAGGAATAACAAGGCATCACTCCCTCTATTGTGATGCAGTAACGCTTTGAGTTTTATTTTCAAATTCTGGGATTGAATACTAATCTCTATTTTTCTGATGCACACACTAAGTGGATTTAGCATTATTCCAAGTTGAAAACTTTTTTTAAAATATTACTTTTGCCTTGAAAAATTTACTTGAAACTTGGAGGAAACTTAAAACAATCTTGATAGTTGGCCCTGTGTGTTTCAATTTTGAGAATGAAAAACATCTAAATTTCTTACATCCTGCAGAATTCATTGATATTTTAGCATTTAGTGTTTATACATACAAAGTCAAAGAGCTGTAGGTTTAATTTCTTTTTCGGGAGGAGGTAAAAGACCAAACTTCCTAGCTACTTCTCTACTTATTTGTTTAAACCTCTTTCTATGTTTCTGAAAATATTCAATTTAAAAAGCAATTTGTAAAGCAATTCCTAACGTGTGCAATGCAATAACAACTTGTATTTATGTAACGTCCTTTAACATAAAGAACATACCAGCCTGATACAAAAAAGACTTTGGAGCAACAAATACAATCTGATGCTGAAGGTTTGACGAAGTGGTGAATTTTGTAAAGTGAATGTTTTACATTTGATTGATAACTAGCAAACATAATGTTCTGGGATGGCCACATGTTTTATTTAAAAGGCACACTACACATCTCTTATACATTTAATACAAAATAATTATAGAAGGTTTTGGCAAGGTCCAGCCAGGGATGCAAGAGGTTTGCTGCAGAGCCATTTGGAGGCTTGAGTGAATGTGTTTTGCAACAAATCAACTACAATTTGCAAAATAATGGTACAATGCTCTCAGGTTTTCTTGAGTTAAAAATCACACAACACCAGGTTATAGTCCAACAGGTTTATTTGAAAGCACTGGCTTTCGAAGCGCTGCTTCTTCATCAGGTGAAGCTAGTGCTTTCAAATAAACTTGTTGGATTATAACCTGGTATTTTTTAACTTTGTCCACCCCAGTCCAACACTAACTCCTCCACATCAGCCTTTCTTGAGTTATTGTTAAGTAAGGTGTGAATTCAATTTACTTATTATCTTGATGATCTATCCCTTAATCTAATTTCCTCCATTATTTTATTCAACTCTGTTGTCTTACCCCTGCCTTTTTCAGGTTTAAAGCACCAGTCTCAGACCCATTCTCTTACCCTCAGACTGAAAGCAAAAATCAGTTATGTTTTTCTCACTCTCACGTTAGATCACATGCTAGATTTACTATGTGGATGATAATTATTCCTGTCATGTTGCACATTTTCAGATCAAGAATAATCTGCTCTCGCAGTGTCCTTGTGATGCAGTGGTAGTTTCTCTATCACTGGGCCAGGAGGCCTGGGTTTAGGTCCTACCTGCTATAGTGATGTGATGTAGTGTTCCTGAACAGGTTGATTAGAATTTACTCTGACCATTTACATAACCCTAAGAGATAGTATAGACACAGAAGGAACAACCAGTAAAAACTAATGAGTGACTCATACTGGTCTGATTCATCTTGTAAAGGGGGCACTTGTGGTACAATGTTACTGTCCCTACCTCTGGACCAGGAGACTCAGGCTCAGATCCCATAACATTTCTGAGTAGGGTAATTTGGAGGCTATCTAATGGGTTCTCTATTTGACTCTCAAGCTTGTTGTTGTCAGAAACTGTCCCCTAATCACTTTGTGCCAGGCCACCTTTGTCAATTGGATTCACAGCAGTGAATAAGAAACTTGTGGACAGCCCGTGAAACACTGCACCAGACTTTAGTTTCCATTGAAGTGGAATGTATTGCTAACATGTTTAATGTCAAACCAAGTAATAGTGAGATTAGGAAGTAAATCCCCAAAATTAATTTTTAAATTCTTTCTTTCTTATTCAGTAGTTTAAAAGATCCAGTTCAATGAAAAAGCAATTTTTGATTCACTTTATACCTGTTACTAATTGCTGGGTGAAACAATTTCAACCCTTCCTGGTTTCTAAGTGTAATTTTGGATGTAAAGTATGGTTACCACAATTTGAACTTGCCTTCCTACAGCAGCTCAAGTCAACTCACCACTGCCTTCTTCAGGGCACTATTGGCGGGCTCTAAATCCAGCAATGCCCACATCTTATGAATGAACTTTTCTTTAGTAGAAGTTTCAACCTCAGAGATCTGCAGATTTAGCAATCAACTGCTAACATGATGCAATTTTCATGGATTAGTCTGTGTAGACTCCTTGAGTCTACTTCCACAGGAAGTGTGGACTGGACTGGTGAACACACAGCTAGGAATTTCAGAATGTGTCAGGCAGTACGTATATGGATACACAGATACTTGGTACACAGTGAGAGCCCAGGGTAAAATGTATCCCGAGGAGGAGGAAGAAGATTTCTTCCTGCAGCCTGGCCTTAATTCTGCTTTTTAAGACCAAAGAACAAACAAGAGCAAAGAACAGTATAGCATAAGAACACGCCCTTCAGCTCACCAAGACTCTGTCGATACATGACATCATTCTAAGCTAAAAACATTTTGTATCCACGCAGTACATGTGCCTCTATTCCCTATCTATTCATATATCTGTCAAGATGGTTCTTAACATCGCTATTGTATCCACCTCCACCACCTCCTCTGGCAGTGCATTTCAGGTACTTACCACCCTTTGTGTAAAAGAAATTGCCTTGCATATCTCCTTTAAATGTATTCCCTTTTACCTTAACCCTATATGGTCTAGTAATCTAGACATTTCTACCCTGGGAACAAAGACCCTCACTATCTATTATATCCATGCCTCTCATAACTGTGTAAACCTCAATCAGGTTGGCCCTTATCCATCGAAATTCAAGTGAAAACAAACCAAGTTTGCCCAATCTCACCTCACAGCTAATACCCTTCAAATCTGGCACCTTCCTCGTAAATCATCTCAGTACCCTTGTGATGTGGCAACTAGAACTGTACACATATTTCAAATATGGTCCAGTAAAGTTCTCTTTAGCTGCAACATGACATGCCAATTGTTTTACACTATGCCTTGACTGGTGAAGCCAAACATGTTATATGCCTTCTTGACCACCTTATTCATTTTTATTCCTCTTACAGGTCACAGAAAACATTTCTCAGCTGGGGCTCAGTTGAAAGCAAACTTAACTCGAAGCTAGGTTTAGCGTTGAGTCATAGAGTCGTACAGCATGGAAACAGACCCTTCGCTTGAACCCGTCCATGCCAACCAGATATGCCAACCCAATCTAATCCCACCTGCCATCACATGGCCTGTATCCTGCCAAACCCTTCCTATTCATATACCCATCCAAATACCTCTTAAATGTTGCAATTGTACCAGCCTCCACCCCATCCTCTGGCAGCTCATTCCATACACATACCACCCTCTGTGTGAAAAAGTTGCCCCTTAGGTCTCTTTTATATCTTTCCCCTCTCACCCTAAACCTATGCCCTCTAATTCTGGACTCCCATGACCCCAGGGAAAAGACTTTGCCTATTTATCCTATCCATGCCCCTCATAATTTTGTAAACCTCTATAAGGTCACCCCTCAGCCTCCGACACTCCAGGGAAAAAAGCCCCAGCCTGTCCAGCCTCTCCCTGTTGCTCAGATCATCCAACCCTAGCAACATCCTTGTAAATCTTTTCTGAATCCTTTCAAGTTTCACAACATCTTTCCGATAGGAAGGAAACCAAAATTGCACGCAATATTCCAACAGTGGCCTAACCAATGTCTTGTACAGCTGCAACCTCCCAACTCCTGTACTCAATACTCTGACCAATAAAGGAAAACATACCAAATGCTTCTTCACTATCCTATCCACCTGTGACTCCACTTTCAAGGAGCTATGAACTTGCACTCCAAGGTCTCTTTGTTCAGCAACACTCCCTAGGACCTTACCATTAAGTGTATAAGTCCTGCTAACATTTGTTTTCCCAAAATGCAGCACCCCGCATTTATCTGAATTAAGCTCAATCTGCCACTTCTCAGCCCATTGGCCCATCTGGTCAAGATCCTGTTGTCATAGAGTCATAGAGATGTACAGCATGGAAACAGACCCTTTGGTCCAACCCTTCCATGCCGACCAGATATCCCAACCCAATCTAGTCCCACCTGCCAGCACCTGGCCCATATCCCTCCAAACCCTTCCTATTCATATATCCATCCAAATGTCTCTTAAATGTTGCAATTGTACCAGCCTCCACCACATCCTCTGGCAGCTCATTCCATACACGTACCACCCTCTGCGTGAAAAAGTTGTCCCTTAGGTCTCTTTTATATCTTTCCCCTCTCACCCTAAACCTATGCCCTCTAGTTCTGGACTCCCCCACCCCAGAGAAAAGACTTTGTCTATTTATCCTATCCATGCCCCTCATAATTTTGTAAACCTCTATAAGGTCATCCCTCAGCCTCCAACGCTCCAGGGAAAACAGCCCCAGCCGGTTCAGCCTCTCCCTGTAGCTCAGATCCTCCAACCCTGGCAACATCCTTGTAAATCTTTTCTGAACCCTTTGAAGTTTCACAACATCTTTCCGATAAGAAAGAGACCAGAATTGCTCGCAATATTCCAACAGTGGCCTAACCAATGTCCTGTATAGCCAACATGACCTCCCAACTCCTGTATTCAATACTCTGACTGATAAAGGAAAGCATACCAAATGCCTTCTTCACTATCCTATCAACCTGCGACTCCACTTTCAAGGAGCTATGAACGTGCACTCCAAGGTCTCTTTGTTCAGCAACACTCCCTAGGACCTTACCATTAAGTGTATAAGTCCTGCTAAGATTTGCTTTCCCAAAATGCAGCACCTCGCATTTATCTGAATTAAACTCCATCTGCCACTTCTCAGCCCATTGGCCCATCTGGTCCAGAACCTGTTGTAATCTGAGGTAATCCTCTTCGCTATCCACTACACCTCCAATTTTGGTGTCATCTGCAAACTTACTAACTGCACCTCTTATGCTCGCATCCAAATCATTTATGTAAATGACAAAAAGTAGAGGGCTCAGCACCCGATCCCTGTGGCAGTTCACTGGTCACAGGCCTCCAGTCTGAAAAACAACCCTCCACCACCACCCTCTGTCTTCTACCTTTGAGGCAGTTCTGTATCCCTGTATTCCATGAGATCTAACCTTGCTAATCAATCTCCCATGGGGAACCTTGTCGAACACCTTACTGAAGTCCATATAGATCACATCTACTGCTCTGCCCCCATCAATCTTCTTTGTTACTTCTTCAAAAAACTCAATCAAGTTTGTGAGACATGATTTCCCACACACAAAACCATGTTGACTATCCCTAATCAGTCCTTGCCTTTCCAAATACATGTACATCCTGTCCCTCAGGATTCCCTCCAACAACTTGCCCACCACCGAGGTCAGGCTCACTGGTCTATAGTTCCCTGGCTTGTCCTTACCACCCTTCTTAAACAGTGGCACCGTGTTCGCCAACCTCCAGTCTTCCAGCACCTTACCTGTGACTATCGATGGTACAAATATCTCAGCAAGAGGCCCAGCAATCACTTCTCTAGCTTCCCACCTGATCAGATCCTGGGGATTTGTCCACTTTAATGCGTTTCAAGACATCCAGCACTTCCTCCTCTGTAATATAGACATTTTGCAAGATGTCACCATCTATTTCCCTACAGTCTATATCTTCCATATCCTTTTCCACAGTAAATACTGATGCAAAATATTCATTTAGTATCTCCCCCATTTTCTGCGGCTCCACACAAAGGCCATCCCTTAACTTGAGTACACATATCAAAGCTGATGGAGAGTGCAGTACTAAGAGTATACTACTTTGTCAGAGATGTCTGATTTGAAATGAGATATTAAACTGAGGGCTTGCCTGATTTTCAGTGTATGCAAGAAATCCCACGGCACTGTTTGAAGAAGGAAGTGTGTGTGTACGCGCGTGTGCATGCGTATGCATGTGTGTGTGTCAGGGTTGGGTACTTTGGGGATGTAGACGTGTTTTTACTGTGTTTTGTAAAAACAGACATGTTCAGCAAAGATGTAAAGCTGATTAACACAGTTTGAGATTTGAAAGAATAAATATGTATCCTGTAAAATGAAACTGTTCAGCCTCTCTACACAGTAATTTAAAAAAAGCTGTAGAGATTAACTTGAGAAAGAAAGCACTTTGGCCAATTATTGTTTGTTCCTGAAAAAAATAAGAACTTCTTCAGAGGATTTTCCGGAGAACAGCTGAAGCTGTCTAAGATATCACATTTGACCCACGGCCTGTTTAGTGCTGTAATGGGAATGTCACAGATCAGTCATCCAGGTTCCCATGATCATGTTTTGGAGACATGGATTTAAGATGGAAATGTGTTGCTGGAAAAGCGCAGCAGGTCAGGCAGCATCTAGGGAACAGGAGAATCGACGTTTCGGGCATTAGCCCTTCTTCGGGCATTAGCCCTTCTTCGGGCTAATGCCCGAAACGTCGATTCTCCTGTTCCCTAGATGCTGCCTGACCTGCTGCGCTTTTCCAGCAACACATTTCCATCTCTGATCTCCAGCATCTGCAGACCTCACTTTCTCCTCAAAGACATGGATTTAACCCCACCATAGCAAATAGTGACAATGAATAAAGATTTAAAAGCCTGCCGATAACCACTTAACCTCTTTCAGTTGTTGTAAAAACCTATGTGTTTCACTAAAGTCCTTTAGGGTAGTAAATCTGACATGTTTACCTGGTCTGGGCTATATGTGACTCCAGAGCAATGTAGTTGGTTCTTAACTACCCTCTAGGCAGTTTTCAAGCCCTTTTAAAAGTATTTTTCTAATCTTCCAGCAGCAACTGAACGGTAAAAGGTGACACATCTTGAAATAATACTTGAAATATTTTCCAGTCAACTGGCATCCTTTAGGAAAGGGTCATTAGTTCATGTGTTAGCCAAGGAAATATCATGCAGGCGCCTTAACGAGCACTAGAGGGTTTTTTTTAAAAGTTAATCAGCTTCTTAATGATTCTGTGAGCGGTCATTCAGAGTTCATATCCTCTTTGCTCTGTGTTTTGACTTAAACTGAAACAACAGGTTAGCAAGTGTTTCAGATACCATCTGAGATACTGTTTTAACAATTAAAAGAAACCAAGGAAAATTGTGTTCCCTTGGATGTCCCAAAATTTAATAAAGGAGGTTGTTTTTATAAAATGGTTTCAATGGAGGAGAGAGAACTGAAGAACTGAAATCAGGGATGTATAATAGGCTTGAATTGAAGAAGTGCTGAGGTCTCAAAGGATTGTCAAGTTGGAGGAGCTTATGAAAACAGAATTTGGAAGGAAGGCTTCAAAATGTTCAAATCTGCAGTGTTGCTGGACAAGGAGCCGGTGTAGGTGAGAGAAAACTGAGTTAATGGGACTTGGCGTGAATTAGAATACAGGCAGCAGTTCATTAAAAGTATTTCAATTTGATTGCAGAGTGTTACCACTAACAATGAACAGATTGAATTTTTTTTAACTTCATGACTGTTTCTGGGGCTATAAATCCTTTAGTCAATGGCTAGGCCTTTATCCATTAAATGTGTGTCTAGTGTTGTTCCCGGAATAAAATTAACCACATGGATATCATTAATTTTTCTTTAATATTCCATATTTAGAGTTCAGAGACTTCTTTTTTTAAAATTTATATCTTTTAAAAAACATTTCTAAATTAGAAGTGTTAGAATCAGTTAATAGGTAACACTTTAGCCTTTTACTTTGCAATTTTTTAATGTAATGTCCCAATTATTAAACTAAATATTAACTGTAGCATATTGTCTGCGTCTCCAAGAAAACCATTTCACTCAGATACGGAACAGGAGGACAGTGAGTAATTGAATTTTCTTCTCATTTTCGACTTATGCCTCTCCTGAGGTGATGCAATTGTCGCAAAATCCATGACATACATCACCTTTTAAGAAATACACAGAATATGACACTTAAATAGATGTAAGTGTAATTTTAATAAACAAGATATTGAAAGGTAACGTGTCTGAATTGATATGCTTTCACATGAAATCCAATAACTGGAGGGAAGCATCAGCACACAGTCAAAAATTAAAATGGGTGCTGCTTTGTCAATTCAAGTGAATGAATTCAGGTCTTTCAGCATCAAAGTTTGACAGAACACTTTTGGCCTAAAATCTTGTGTAACTAGAGACTGATTCCGATGGGCATCTGGCCTTCTTGTATTCTATTCAGTTGCTCAATATACTTTGCAAGTAATGGTGGAAGAACTCACTGATCCCATTTGAATGAGACCCAAATACATGCGTTCAGAATCTGTATAATTCTCTGCAGTTTGTGCTGCAATATCAGCGAGTCCTAAATGCATGTAAATAAAATGGACATTCAGAGTTGATGGTGACTGGGTTGTGTGCTGAAGTGTATTTGAATGGTTATTGAGTTATTGACAAAGACTTACTGTTTTACTGTGAGCTTGTTTTCCCAGGTTGATTTTTCAGTCTATTTTCCTTTTGTGTTTGTTAGGACTCAGTTGCTCAGGCATTTGGCCTGATGACTGTTATTGTTTTGGAATTACCACAATGTTTGCATGTGAATTGGCCAAAGGGAATCCCTTTCAGAACAAAACTAGCAAAGAAGGGAAAATAGGCAGGACAGGCTGTACCAAGGGCAAACTGTATTCGTTTGACAGGACTAAGGCTTCCCATCTGCACTTGTGGACAGATTAAAAAGAATAAACAAATTGGAATGAAAATGCTGAAATAAACTTAAATGCATAAAATACATCTAAGCCTGAAATAGTTTGGTAAGCTTTCCTTCATTGGTCAGTGCATTGAGTATAGGAGTTGGGAGGTCATGTTACAGCTGTGCAGGACATTGGTTAGGCCACTTATGGAATACTGCATTCAGTTTTGGTCTCCCTGCTATCAGAAGGATGTTGTGAAACTTGATAGGGTTCAGAAAAGATTTACAAGGATGTTGCTAAGGTTGGAGGATTTGAGCGACAGGGAGAGAGTGAATAGGCTGGGGCTGTTTTCCCTGGACCTCCGGAGGCTGAGGGGTGACCTTTATAGACGTTTATAAATCATGAGGGGCATACATAGGTGAACAGCCAAGCTCTTTTCCCCAAGGTAGCAGAATCTGAAACTAGTTTAAGGTGAGAAAATAAAGATTTAAAAAGACCCTAAGGTGCAACGTTTTCACGCAGAGGGTGCTGTTTGTATGGAATGAGCTGTCAGAGGAAGTAGTGGAAGCTGGTACAATTACAGCATTTAAAAGGCAACTGAGTGGATACGTGATTGGGAGGTTTTAGAGGAATATGAGCCAAATGCTGGTAAATGGGACTAGATTAATTTAAGCTATCTGGTTGGCAAGGACAAGTTGGACAAAAGGGTCTGTTTCCATGCTGTACTGCTCTATGACTCTAAAAGAAAATAGATCACTGTATTTACTGCATTGATACTTGAATGCTTAACAAAATTCATGGAAGAAACTGCAATTTCAGTCATAAATGGAATGCCCTTTGAAGGGGGAGCAGTATATATTTTGTCACATTCTTTATTGCACTGTATAATATGGCATTGACCTTTCAAACAGGGCTCTGAGTGAATTTAGGTTGGCTGTGAGACCTTTATTAACACAAATCTGATCATTAGTATCAGTATAACTAAGTGAGCAAAATTGATTTTATTGGGTTGGCTTTATTTCCATAATGCAGCTTGACATTGGAAATTTGCTGTGGTGGAAGAGTCACATTTATGTATTGGGAGAGGTGGTTATAGGCAAAATTAAAGGAATTTGTGCAAATAAATGCAAATGGCTGTTTATGTGGACACATGTCAGTAACATTAACAAAATCATATAATACAAACACATATTTGGCTTGGAAAATAAGTAATTAACAAATCATCTGGCACAGTGAAAGAGTATCAAACATGCCCAAGTTTAGACTAAATAAAAAACAAAAGAACTGTGGATGCTGTAAATCAGAAACAAAAACAGAAATGGTTGGAAAAGCTCAGCAGGTCTGGCAGTATCTGTGGAGAGGAATCAGAGTGAACATTTCGGATCTGGTGACCCTTCCTCCGAACTCTGATTTCTCTTCACATATGCTGCCAGACCTGCTGAGCTTTTCCAGCCATTTCTGTTTTTGTTTGTGTCTGTCCAAGTTTACAACAGCCATGCACTCAGAGTGTCTTTTAATGGCGGGCAAGTGGAGCAGAACCTGATGGCAAGAGGCAGAACCAATATTTTGATCAAGGACGTATCCAAATGGATTAGATACGGAACAACCAATTTCCTCTGGTGGAAGAATTGAACTGTAATCTTAAAATTCAAGCTTCGTTATTCAGGAGCGAGATCTGAATGTTGTTTATCCCACAAAGAGTAATAAAACTTCCAAACTCCGTCTAAGAATTTGTGGATGCTGTCAGCTATAGTAACTTTAAATACTAATTTTTAAAAAATTATTTACAAGTAAGAACAAATATACACTTCGGTGAGAAAATTAATATAAGGTGTGACCCAGCCATGAGCCAATGATGGAACAGGCACTTGGTTGACTTAACAGATGTGCTTTTTTTAAAACTAAATTGTAAATTAATGACATCTTGTGAACAGATCTCTCTTTCCTATTTTAGAAGTTTAAAGATATTTGGATCAGTCCTTTTTTTCAAAGATGTAGATGTAGGAGTGTTTGCAGGTGGAGAGGAAGTAGAAAACCATCATCAGCTGAAATGGGACTTGCACACTATTTAGAGTCATAGAGATGTACAGCCTTCAGTTTAACTCATCCATGTCAAACAGATATCCTAAATTCATCTCATCCCATTTGCCAGCACTTAGCCCATACTCCTCCAACCACTTCCTATGCCTATACCCATCCAGATGCCTTTTAAATATTGTAATTGTACCAGCCTGTGCTGCTCCCTCTGCCAGCTCATTCTACACACACACCCTCTGCATGAAAATGTTGCTCCTCAGGTGCCTTTTAAACCTTTCCCCTCTCACCCTTAGTTCTGGACTCCCCCATCCTAGGGAAAAAATCTTGTCTAGTTACCCTGTCCATGCTCCTCATGATTTTATAAATCTCTATAAGGTAACACTTCAGCCTCTGACACTCCAAGAAAAACAGCCCCTGTCTATTCAGCTTCTCCCTATAGCTCATACTTTCTAACCCTGACAACATCCATGTAAATCGTTTTTGAACCCTTTCAAGTTTCACAACATCCTTCCAATAAGAGGGAGACCAGGATTGCACACAATATTCCAAAAGTGGCCTCAATAATGTCCTGTAAAGCTGCAACATGACCTCCCAACTCCTATACTCAATGCACTGACCAATAAATGAAAGTATATCAAATGCCTTCTTCACTATCCTATCCAGCTGCGACTCCATTTGCAAGGAACTATGATCCTGCACTCCAAGGTCTCTTTGTTTAGCAAAATTCCCCAGGAGAAAGTGGGGACTGCAGATGCTGGAGATCAGAGTTAAAAAGTGTGGCACTGGAAATGTACAGCAGGTCAGGCAGCCTTTCCTGATGAAGGACTTATGCCTGAAACGTCGATTGTCCTGCTCCATGGCTATTGCCTGACCTGCTGTGCTTTTCCAGTGCCACATATTTTAACTCAACATTCCTCAGGACCTTACCCTTAAGAGTATAAGTCCTGGCCTAATTTGCCTTTCCAAAATGCAACACTTCACATTTATCTAAATTAAAATCCATCTGCTACTCCTCAGCCTGTAGGCCCATCTGATCATGATCCCATTGTACACTGAGGAAACCTTCTTCGCAGCACACTACACCTCCAACTTTGGTGTCATCTTCAAACTTACGAACTAGACCTCCTATATTCACATCCAAATCATTTATATAAATGCCAAAAAGCAGTGGACTCAACACTAATTCTTGTTGCACACCACAGGTCACAGGACTCTAGTCTGAAAAGCAACCCTCCACCACCATCTTTTGTCTTCTACCTTCAAGCCAGTTTGTATCCAAATGGCTAGTTCTCCCTGTATTTCATGTGATTTAACCTTGCTAACCAGTCTACCAAGAGGAACCTTGTCAAATGCCTTACTGAAGTCCATTTGGATCACATCCACTGATCTGCCCTCATTAATCTGCATCATTACTTCTTCAAAAAACCCAATCAAGTTAGTGAGACATGTTAAAATACATTGAGACTTAAAATGAGATCTACCTGACCATTGAGAAGAATCCATTTGATCTCCAAGTCTGATTCTATTTCAAAGTAAAGGTAGGCATATAAGAGGACAGCAGCTCTCAGGTTCTTCAATCCTGCCTTATGCTAACTATTTCATAAGATAATTAATGGGAATTCTACATCCCCATGTGATCTCTCTTCGAGATTTGTTGAAAAGCTTCCAACTTTAAGAACTCCTAAAACTTCAGGATATTTTTTCTTTTAGAATAGCCTACGCATAGTGTGTGCCAAGTACAGTGTTGGTGGTGTATTGCTTCTGTCGTACCCCATTTTACTTCTCAATCTGAATGCTAGTTTCAGGGTGGATTTCTCTGACTATGTGATGTTTATTAGCTCTGAGAGAATAGTGATCATATTGAACACTCCATGTGGCATCCAGCACTTAATTTATGCAAAAGGCTAACTATTAGTGAATACTATTCCATTCATGCTCAACTTCATGGAAATCTTTCAGCCACTAGAATGAAATTTGGAACAAGTCTGATTGTAACAATATCATCTAGATTAGATTCCCTACAGTGTGGAAACAGGCCCTTTGGCCCAACAAGTCCACATCGACCCTCCGAAGAGCAACCCACCCAGACCCATTCCCCTACATTTACCCCTGACTAATCCTCCTAACACTACAGGCAATTTAGCATGGCCAATTCACCTAATCTGCACATCTTTGGACTGTGGGAGGAAACCGGAGCACCCAGGGGAAACCCATGCAGACACAGGGAGAATGTGCAAACTCCACGCAGACAGTTGCCCAAGGTAGGAAATGAACCTGGGTCCCTGGCACTGTGAGGCAGCAGTGTTAACCACTGAGCCACCATGCCACCCATACTCAAGCTTATTGCCTACAAATTTGTTATGAGCAGCAGCGAAGACTCTTCATTTGTTGCTTTGTAGGAATTTGGTGTTCACTTTAATAATAAGGCCCAAGTCATTTAAAGTCTGTGATACCTTGGGAGAGTATCAATCGAAGTGTTTACTGGTCCTAATTAGTTGCAAGAGCATTCTAGTTACAAATGTGTTTTTACAAATTGCATAGAATTTAATACATTTTTCAGAACAGATACAAAAGAAACGATACACAATGAAAGCATGGATTCAATCACAACAGAATACAGCTTGCAGAATCTGGCTGACTGTGCAACATGACTCTTATCTCCTCCTCCTGCTCCTCGGATGCTGCCTGAACTACTGTGCTTTTCCAGCACCACTAAAATCTAGAATCTGTTTTCCAGCATGTGCAGTCCTTATTTTTACCTCTTATTCTCTTCTGATGATGTATTTATCCTTCTGACTTTAGTCTTCTTCTTATGCACCAAGCTACAAAGATTTGCCATTTATTAAACATTGATGGCCACTATTCTTGATCATGATCAGAGGCATCCTGAACTTGAATTGATTTACCAACAAATAAAAGACATATGATGAATATCAGATTGGCGAGGTACTGTGTTCCCAATTTCACTGGTTTCTTAAACATGATGGTCATCTTACTGATCTCATTCCCTACTATCTCCTGATTGGTTCCATGAAATGCCAATCACTTGATAAGATTATTCCTTTTATGATTACTTTTTTTTCTTGAGAGTCCTGACTGAGTTCAAATCATGTCAGAATTCCAAAACTTCCAAAGCTCATCAATATCTGATGGAAAGGTGTTGGCCTAGTGGTATTATCTCTTGACTGTTAATCCAGAGAACCAGGTAATGTACTGGGGATGTGAGTTCAAGTCCCTCCATGGCAGATATTAGAATTTAAATTCAATAAATATCTGGAATTAAAAGTCTGAGAACAACCATGAAACCATTGGTAATTGTAATAAAAAAGCCATCTGGTTCACTAATGTCCTTTAGGGAAGGACACTGCTGTCTTTACCTGGTCTGAACTACATGTGACTCCAGACCAACTGCAATGCGGTTGAATCTTAACTGTCCTCTGGGATGGGCAATAAATGCTGGCCTAGCCAGCAATGCCCTCATCCTGTGAGTGAATTAAAAAAAAATTGTAACCAAAAAAAACTCTTAACTTTACAATGACTGATGCCTGAAACAAATTAACTGAAGTTTCTTTCAAAAGAATTTAACAGCACTTTACCAGTACTAAAGTAACAGAGTACCATTGCTAGTACACAAAGCTCAAAATAATCAAATAAAACTAATATGCATAGGCCCAGTAAACTTTGTAACTAACCCAATCTATGAATTGGAGGCACCGGTGTTGGACTGGGGTAGGCAAAGTTAAAAATCACACAACACCAGGTTATATTGTTAGGTTCTTTTTTCTTGAGATTCTTACACGCTTGACGCAACCGCAACATGCCAACTTCTGTGAACAACCAAAATTTTATTAAGCACGGTATAGTACAAACTTTCTGAAGGAACTTTTAACACACACCTCGTGGGGCTTGAGGAGTCATGTCAAAGCTCTCCCCGAACAAAGGAAACAATCCTTCCTTTATACAAAATCTTTACATCACAGTCAGCAATCCCCAAAAGATAACCACCAATCCACAGTCACATGCTACTCAAGACACAATGACTTGACCATCTCCAGAACAATATAATGTAAATCATTCCTTAATGGTTAAATCTGTTGCAAATCATTTTTTTATAACTGTAGGGCAGTAGTCAAATTCCAACTGCAATGTTCTTAATGATTTCTGAATAGGGGATGAAAATGTAAACAGTAGGAGATGATAATGTAAATTGCTCTGAATGGCAAGGAAATGGCCATGTAAATGGCTCTGAATAATAGGAGATGATAATGTAAATTTCTTACAATCTCTCTGTAAGTCAGAGGCATCCCACTCTAGCTTCAGGACATCCAATTTCCTGCAGGTCAGCAGAGCAAGTTAACTCTTTATTATCACAATAGTCCAACAGGTTTATTTGGAAGCACTAGCTTTCAGACCGCCACTCCTTCATCAGGAGGTTAAGATCATGCTCACAGAATTTATTGTCAAAGGAATCGCATCTGTATCACATCTCCATGACACGGGACTCACTTGGCTATAAATCCTGTGAGCATGATCTTAAGCTCCACAACCACCTGATGAAGGAGCAGCGCTCTGATAGCTAGTGTTTCCAAATAAACTTGTTGGACTATAACCTGGAGTTGTGTGATTTTTAACTTAACCCAGTCTAAACCACGGTGGTGTTGTTGTGAAAAAGCTTTTTAACCTGAATTTACATCCACTGTAAGAGAACTATAAACCCACGATCGTATAATTGACCCAGGCTGGATGGTGACTCTTTCTTAGCGAAAATGTTTTACAACTAACCTAAATTGAATAGAACATGTCATTTAATTCTTGAAAAACAATCAATCATTACAATTCCAGTCAGGAGGGTTAAATGAACATGGTTCATGCTACCTAACGTTTTAGCTCTGTCAAGAGGAATTTAATTTAAACATTTAAGATAGAACTAAAATTAGCAGGATACATTTGACTCTCAGGCAGGAATATCTAACTTTGACTCTAAGCTTTACCTATATTTTGTCCAATCTCCTTTGAGGTCAGTGAGCATGTGCATTGGCCAGGTTACAAAGTTGATTCTTAGTGATTTACAGATTGAAATTTCAGAACTACAAGATCGAAAAATAAACTCTAATAAATTCAAGGTATCCAGCAACATATGCATAGGTTTAAAATCTCTGAAGCATTGTCTCCTAAGCAAGTGCTGAGTTAGAGAGAGCAGTTCCTTCCTATGCTACACTCAGTGTTGACTGTCAGTTGAATGTTCCCAAATGGCTGACCAAAGGGGAGCATGTGAATATAAAGGGGCCTAATTTTTCAACAAGGTAAAATGAGGCAAAATAAATGAATAAAAATATGAATTTTAAAAAGTGAATGAGCAATAATTCAATAAAATTTGACTTGCAGTTTGAATCTTGGTTCTTGCTAAAAGCCATTCATGACAGAAACACTTTATTACATACTAATGTAGCATATGTGAACAAGCCGCAAAAACAGTTAACTATACTTACAGACTAAATTCAAGTTGATTGGAACAAACAGAAAAAAAGTCTAGAAAATAAAATGGGATGAATTCAATCACCTTTGAAATTCTTTCTGCAATAATTATGACCGAAATTGGTAGGAACAATCAGTTCACTATTCCTTTTTTGAATATAAATATGAGATGTTTGTTGGTTATCTGCTTGATTCAGAGCCAGTGTATTTCTGGTTGCTTTGACTATATAGTCAGTAGCAATTACTAGTCTTGACTCTCCCGTTGGCTCTCAGTGTTTGTGTTGTTTGATACCAAATTGAAGGAGTGATTGTGAAATTGTTTGCAGTCATGTCTTGTTTGGTTTCCTGATTTCTGATTTTTAAACAAGTGGTTAAAATATTTCACAAAGTGAAATAGAAAATCATTAATCATGTCAACACACAAGAGGCAAAAGGGATGCATGCATCTGCCAGTACTTGGCTGAATTAATGTACGTATATAGAGTATTTTTAAACAGCACTATCATTACACATTTGTACTCTTAGCCAATTTAAACTGGGTTACAGGATAAGAGTAGGACCCTTGAATTTATGAAATGAATATTTGCCAGTGTCTACATCTTTTTTTACGTATAAGACAAAATAAAGTGAAATGAATCAACTATAATTTCATTTCTGGTAGGTGAAATTGTGGTAATATTGTGAGACTTTTAATCCAAAAATCCAGGTAATGTTCTGGAGACCTGGAGTTTAAATCCTGCAACAGATGGTGGAATTTGAATTCAATGAATAAAATAATCTGCAACTAAGAGTCTAATGATGGCCATGAAAACTCTTGTCTATTATCAGAAAAACACACCTGGCTTCTGGGAAGGAACCTGCCACCCTTACCTAGTCTCGCCTACATGTGACTCCAGACTCATACTTGGGAGTCAACCCAAGGAAAGCGAAGGGCCCAGATGGTGTCCCTGGCTAAGCATTTATCCTGTTTGGATCAGCTGGCGGAGATATACAACAATATCTTCAACCTCTCCCTCCTAGAAGTCGAAGTCCTCACCTGCTTCAAAAAGATCACCCAGTGGCTAAGAAAGCACACACAATGAGCCTCAATTACTACCGCCCAGTGGTTAGATTAGATTAGATTAGATTACTTACAGTGTGGAAACAGGCCCTTCGGCCCAACAAGTCCACACCGACCCGCCGAAGCGCACCCACCCATACCCATTCCCCTACATTTACCCCTGCATCTAACACTACGGGCAATTTAGCGTGGCCAATTCACCTAACCTGCACATTTTATGGACTGTGCGAGGAAACCGGAGCACCCGGAGGAAACCCACGCAGACACGGGGAGAATGTGCAAACTCCACACAGTCAGTCGCCTGAGGCGGGAATTGAACCCGGGTCTCTGGTGCTGTGAGGCAGCAGTGATAACCACTGTGCCACCGTGCCGCCCACCTCCATAATTCTGAAGTGCTTCAAGAGGCTGGTCATGGCCCACATCAACTCCCGTCTCCCAGCCTGCCTCAATTCCTCATAACTTGCCTACCAAACAGACCCACAGTGGATGCCATATCCCTAGCCCTGCACTTGTCCCTGGAACATCTGGACAACAAGGACACTTATGTCAAACTCCTGCTCATCGACTACAGCTCTGCTTTTAACACCATAATCCCCTCCAGGTTGATCTGAAAACTCCGTGACCTTGGTCTCAGCTCCGCTCTCTGCAACTGAATCCTCAGCTTTCTGACTCAATGAAAATAAGTAACTGCACCTCCTCCACAATAACAGTCAACAGTGGAGCACCCCCAAGGATGCATCCTCAATCCCCTACTGTACTCTCCGTCCACCAATGACTGTGTCGCTAAGTTCCAAATGAACGGCATCTACAAGTTCACTGATGACACCACCATAGTGGGACAGATATCTAACAATGACAACTCAAAATACAGAAGGGAGATAGACGGCTTAGTGATGTGATGCAATATCGGCAAAGCTAAAGAACTGATCATTGACTTCAGAAAGAAAGGAGGAGAACATGCCCCATCTACATCAATGGAACTGAGGTTGAGAGAGTGGAGAGTTCCTCAGAATGATGATAACTGATAATCTGTCCTGGAGTTCCCACATAGTTGCAACAGTCAAAAAGGGACAACAATACCTCTTCTTCCTCACGCATCTCAGGAAATTCAGCATGTCCATAAGGATCCTCAACAACCTCTACAGATGCACCATTGAAATCATACTGTCTGGGTGCATGACAGCCTGGTACAGCAACTGCTCTGCCCAGGACCATAAGAAACTACAGAAGGCTGTGTGCACAGCCCAGACAATCACAGGAACCAACCTCCCATCCATGGACTCTATTTACATAGCTCGCTGCCACGGAAAGGCTGCCAACTTCATTAAGGAGGTAACACATCCCGGCAATGATCTCCTCCAACCTCTTCCATCAGACAGAAGATACAGATTATGCTGACAAATGGACGCTGACCTTGCTAATGATGCTGTTGCCTAGTGCACACCCTATTCAATGTCACCTGTGTGCCTCTGTCTAAGTCTTTCTGATCTGTACATCCTTGCTTACTGTTATTTGCCTGTTCTGCTCGTAAACAAAGCTTTTCACTATAACTCGGTACATGTGACAATAAATAATTAAATCAGTCAGTAGTGGGGTTGACTCTTAAATGCCCCCTGTGAAATTAGGGATGGTCGGTTAATGCTGACCCAGCCAGCAATGCCTAAATTCTATGTATGAATAAATAAAGATTGGTTTACCTAACATTGATTCCATAGCGATTAGGTGTTATGATCCCAGTTAGCATTAATGCTGGATAATTCTGATCCCAGACTGAAATCTAACTTCATAGTTTTGATTTTAATAAAGTAGTCTTTCAAAGTTTGGGTGAAGATTTGTAGCTCGGGTGCTCGTTGTTGTGGTTCTGTTCGCCGAGCTGGAAATTTTTGTTGCAAACGTTTCGTCCCCTGTCTAGGTGACATCCTCAGTGCTTGGGAGCCCCCTGTGAAGCGCTTCTGTGGTGTTTCCTCCGGCATTTATAGTGGCCTGTCCCTGCCGCTTCCGGTTGTCAGTTTCAGCTGTCCGCTGTAGTGGCCGGTATATTGGGTCCAGGTCGATGTGTTTTTTGATGGAGTTTGTGGATGAGTGCCATGCTTCTAGGAATTCCCTGGCTGTTCTTTGTTTGGCTTGCCCTATAATGGTAGTGTTGTCCCAGTTGAAATCATGTTGCTTGTCGTCTGCGTGTGTGGCTACTAAGGATAGCTGGTCGTGGCGTTTCGTGGCTAGTTGATGTTCATGGATGCGGGTCGTTAGCTGTCTTCCTGTTTGTCCTATATAGTGTTTTGTGCAGTCCTTGCATGGGATTTTGTACACTATATTAGTTTGCTCATGCTGGGTATCGGGTCCAGAACTGCAAAAAGAGGAAGAGGAACACCTGTACAAGGTATTCGCCAAAAACGGATACCCGCGCAATTTCATCAGCAGATGCCTAAGAGAAAGACAACAGAACGAGGACATGCCACAACCCAAAGGACTAGCCACACTACCATACATCAGAAGCATTTCAGAACTGACAGCCAGACTACTGCGACCATTAGGACTTATAACAGCACACAAACCAACAGCCACTCTCAGACAACAACTCACCAGAACGAAGGACCCGATACCCAGCATGAATATTTGACACAGAAAATCATGAATCTATCATGATAGAGAATCTTCCTTTATCTCATCTATAGGTTTAAATGATTTGTTCAGTTCTTGATCTGGAGAGTTTGGTCGCCTCTTCCTTGATTGAGCTTAGATTTTTTCAGTATCAAGTATTTGATTTCAGCTTCTAGCCTGGAAATTTCACACAAAAACACAGAGGTAGTCTATTTCCTAACAGTTGTGAACCATCTACATTCTTCAGGAGGAATTCAGGAGAAATCTTGCATTCAACTCCAAACAAAACTTTGTCAAACTAAAACCAAAGGCTTTCCAAGGTATGGAGCTTTCCACTAAACAAAAAAGAAATTAATTCCTCAATCCGAGTTTTGTAATGGTGGGAAAGTCATTGAAGCAACTGAAAATGTTGGGCCGAGCACACTACCCTGTTGAACTCCTCCAGTGATATCCTGGAGGACTGACCTTCAACAATCGCAATCATCTTCCTTTCTGCCAGGTATGATTCCTACGAGTGGAGAGCTTTCCCCTGATTTCTATTGAATCCTGTTTTCTTAGAGATCCATGATACCATTCTTGATCAAGTACTGCCTTGATGTCAAGGACAGTGCCTCACAACTAAAACTTAGATTGTGCAAGCTGCTACACAGTATAGTCAGGAAGAACTTTTTCTTTTCCCTGACATCCCCCTTTCATTAATGTTGATTATATGCATTCTCAGCTGCATTGTCATAACGGAAGGGGAACAGGATCAGGAGGAAGAGGAACTGACAGAGGCCTGCAAAGTAAAGTTACACCAACGCAGATTGGAACCATCTCCAAGATTTAATTCCACCAGGGAATGAAAACCAAACTGTTTTCTCAATGCTTCAGAAGATGGATGCTTAAGGAGGCATCAATTCAGTTCAGAACCGCAGTGGGAATTAACTTTCCCTTTTCAAATGGATCTATCAAATTCCACTCAAACATTACAAGCAAATAATTTGACACAGCTGTATTTACAACAAGTGCTTCTTATTTAACATCCTGTTTTTCTCTCTCTTTTCTTAAACCTGTACTGGTGCAGTGCTCTATCGAGCAGGCAGGGCTGCTAGGCTGTCTGTGGTATTATGAATCTTTTGAAGATAATCTTTGTCTAATGATTTATAAGTTCTTGAAGGACTTTCTGGCATGCTCTCTCACCATATGGTGCACTTGCAAATACTAGAAGCTACATTAAATCTACAAGGTGCACTTCTTTAAATGCAGAAAGAGCATGTGCATACACTGTGCTCATTTCAACCCAATGTAATACGTGACTGCCAGTCTCTATTTCATTTCTCCGGATAATGCTTTGGCCAATCAATGGCAACCTTCCTGGTTTAGAATTTAAACAAATCTTGGCATTAAGTCAGACTTCAGGAACTGCTGCATTCTCCATGACAACATCTCTATCAATTAGCACTCCCCACTCATACCAAAGGGATCAATATTTATTTTGTATTGTTGTTGTGAATTGTCCTGATGAATGTAAGATGAAAAACTTCAACAAAATATCTTTTTGTTCCTGACAATACTCAAATTTACTCGTCCTTTCTGAAGAATCTAACATCTGGAATTAGTTCCCAATCAAGCTAACATTGTAGCCTGGTTTCTCTAATAGCTGCACCATCATACTCATTGGAATCGTTCTGTGCTGCCAAAGCATTTACTTAATTTCCTGTGCTGTATGCATTCACGTTCACAACTCTTATCTCCACCTGGGTCATATGTGCTGCTGCTTCCTGTCTCATTTTCGGAATTGCAGGTCCATATTTTAGAAGTGGTTAGAATTTTCCTTTGTCAAAAACAAAAGCAAATTCCATGCAGCCTGGTGTTGACTAGTCATACAGTGCTGCAATCTTTATCAGAGGTGATCCATTAAGACGTTATCACTGGTTGACCATCCAAGTTTTGATTGTGGGTAAGCGGCCTTCCAAAGTAATAGGTGTACTCAAATGGTCCATAGTGCTGGATGGACAGATGAACAAGAAAATGCTGCTAAACCAGAGAGGTGACTATGAAGGTGCCTCACGATAGAGGTGCTCTCTAAAGCCTTTGACAATTTAAAAATAATGAATGCCCATGGCTGCCAACACATTTAACTGGTAGGGCACATCAGGTATCTGTTGGGCTCCAGATTCCATGAGAGGGTGTGGAAGGTGCAAGAGGATTGTGCTGTATGAAATCAGATACATTCCAGCAGCCTCAGATGCCTCCCCCCATTTGGTCCCTCAGTTGGTCCCATTGGCTATTTGCTATTGCTGAGTAGATAACCTCTGCTTATATTTTGGATGATTCTTAAAGGAAAGACATGCTGTTGAAGCTACTCAGCTTGCACTTATCATGACAAAGCCAAAATGACCATTTTCCGTCGTGGAGAAAATGTAGAGAATCATCAGGAGATGCAGAGTTCCTCAAGAAGGAGGTCTTTCATTTGCAACAAAAAAACCATGACACCGAGAAAACAGATTCTCGAATGCCCATGAACCTCAGGGTCAGTGGTTTTTTAAATTTTGTTTTATCATGTTTCTGTTAGCTTATCAGCATGTCCAACTATATAAATCAAGGTACCTCACTCTAGCTACACAACCAGTGATGTTAGTTCCCATTATCTCTTTAGTTGCACGTTCCACTTAATGTTATTCTAATGTCACTGTTAGATATTTAATGCTAACTTTTGCAACAATGGTCTTTCATTCCAGACCCTACTTACTATTTTCCTAATGTCATGATTAGATATTTATTATCACCTCTGCTGCAGAGATCTTCCATTCCAGACTAACCTGTCATGATTAGATATTTAGCTATTCCATCAATTACAATAGTCTCCTGTCTCAAGCTGACTCGACTAATTATTAATTAGATATTTAATGTCGTGTCCCAAATATTTATGATCCCAATCTTGTCATAATGACACTTAACAGGGAGACAATCTCTACTAACTGTTATCTCATCTTGCCATAGTGACCTTTCAGCCTCAATCTTACTCTGCTAATTGGTGTGAGACATATTCTTATCCCATCTTGCCTTCCACACACCACAGATTGCCAGTGGTCTTCATGCTTTAACCCTTCACATGCTTTCATGCTCTTTATTTTCCATACTTTCAAATGCTCATCAGCAATTTTGTACTTTGGAGAAAAGGGTGGCTATTGGCCAGCAAGTCAACTATGACTATCTGAGACTTTGCTCACATTCTGGAAACATCTTTTGTGAATCACTTTCTTAATCATAGTTTGACAATTTCTGTCATTTTTATGCTGTCTGGTCCTGCACATAGGCTGTAGTTAACTCCAAATGCTTTGCTTCTTAATATGGAATTCCGCTCCTTGAACTCTCCTCAGGGCCTAGAACTTAGCCATATCTAGTTTGTTGGTCCTCAAGTAAACTTTTTTCTACTTGTTATTGTGTTTCAGATCCATAATTTCCACCAGCATTATAATTTTTCTGCCACCCTTTATATCTAACATGCTATATAGCTTGTATCTATGCAGCTCACATTCTTTTGCATATTTGAATTAGCAACAGTGTCAGTACTCATTTGATTCAGTACTTTTTCCTGATGAAGGGCTTTTGCCTGAAACATCGATTCTCCTGCTCCTTGGATGTTGCCTGATCTGCTGCGCTTTTCCAGCACCACACTCTCGACTCTAATCTCCAGAATCCGCAGTCCTCACTTTCGCTCAGTACTAATTTGTCAAGCCTGATGAAACAAAGTCACCAGGAGTGTTATTGGATCTGTTCCTTTATGGAAGTGAGGGCAGGGTCCATTGATCCATTACCTAATGAAGCCATTTCAGTAAATAAAAGGGAATAAAAATTCAGAGACTGACTTTTTCATCAGAGGGTTCCCTTGTTATTTGAAACAATAATGTCTCTGTTTTGTTTTTAAGCCCCTGTGTTTATAACATGTTTTTGCTCCTGAGGTCAGATGGCTTGACATCAGCTCTCATACTGAGCTGAAATCAGTCTTCTTTACACATCACCTTATTAAGGCTCATATCTCTCAATGTTGTTTCAAGAACAGTTGGAAGATAGAAGATTTGAAAGTTTATTTCCCTCATTTTTAACAGGACAAATCCAATAATTAAACTAGTTATGACTAGTCACATCAGGTGAAAATGTGACTGCATTGATAAAACTAGGGATGATTTTTAAGTATTAAAATTTTACAGAGTATGCCAGGAAGAAAGAATATGTTGACTAAATTTTCCTGCTCGCTTAAATGGGAAGACGACAAACAATACAAGTTAAACTTCACGTGAAAAACTCAAATTACAGCCACAACAGAGATTTTCTGCCAATAATGTTTACAGATCTATTTTCACTGTATCAGTTGTTTTAGATCAAGATATTTTGTGTAGTTTTCTTCTGTAGTTAAGCTAACTTGATATTCTGAAATAAACAGTATCTGACCTGGCAACTGCACTGTCTGGTGAATGCTGTGACTCATGAAGTCTTACAGACTCTTTTAAGCATAGTGGTGTATGGTCAGTATATTTCAATGTACAAACATAGGTGAGAATCCAAAGAATTTGCTGACAATCACTTTACTTTCAAGACTTGAATGTCGTACAGATTTAATCTGTGGGCTGTAATCAGCTACTAACTGCTCACTGCCAAGAGGATCTTTCAATAATTCTATAAAAGGCTATACCTAAATTTCTCACATTTTCTGCACAAAATATTAATTCTGACAGATTTGAGTTGAATAACGTTATTAAAACTAATCTGTTTAGGTCTATCTTTGCATTCTCCTTTCAGCCTACAATCTCCCAGATCCTCCCTCCAGAACTCTTTGTTCCTCAGACTCGGGCTGGAAAGTGCAGTGACAATGCTTGCAGTTAACCTGGAAGAAAGGTGCCAGAAAGGATCTGGCGATCTTTAATATAAATTTCATCTTTTCTGAGACTTTTATTTCAGTGTCATAGTCTGTGACTTGGAGAGGAATTAATGATGATGAGGTTCCCACTCAGCTCCTACCCTTGTCCTCCTAAGTGGTAAAGGGTCTGGATTTGAAAGGTGCTGTCTATTGAACCTGGATGAGGTGTTGCAGTGCGTCTTATGTATGGAGGACAATGCTGTTACTGTTGGAGGGAGTGAATATTTAGGGTAGTGGATGAGGTGCCAATCGAATTACCCATCTCAGTTAGTGAATATTTTACCGAAATCAAACCTGTTTCTTTTCAATTTAATTAGATTCATTAAATTCAACAAAGTGTACTAAAAGGTAATAACTGATTTAATTAGATGTAAGGCCTCATCCCTGATCCAGGGCTCTTGCCTGAAACATCGATTCTCCTGCTCCTCGGATGCTGCCTGACCTGCTGTGGTTTTCCAGCTCCAAACTCTCGATGTTTAATTAGGTGTGCCCATTTACAGTTTCAGTTGCACATCTGTTTTAAATGTCTAATGCTATTGGTGCAGTCATTTTTTTTCCCCATCTGTGCCTTTTGTAAGAGACAACTACGACTAGGTGTTTTGTTATTGTAGGTCTGTCTTCCTATTGGGAAAGTTTTTATATCTGTTTAGTCCTGCATACATCCTGTCAACATTATTCATAAACATTTGCTAATTGCAAAGTGATATATTGGCTGAAGACTAACCAGCTTTTGTTACTCAGTGCAGACAGCACTACATTGCAGCTCTATTTGCTGATTCCTTGACAAAGGCATTCTGACTCCAGTGTTTCAGATTGACCAGCAACAACTCAGTAAATAACATACTGCAACTGAATTAGTTTTGTCTGCGCACTCTGAAGTTAACCCAATAATCAAGGCCACTGGTGTACAGTTGTCACAAAGCAGGGCTGAAATTGTTGAATGTAATCTGTAAAACACCAATGTTTCACTTGACTTTTTCACTGACTAATTGGTACTTGCTATTGTAGCTGAGCTGCATAAAAATGCATTCCATTTACAACTCATCACTTCAACAAAATCAAATACCACAGCTAAAGATTAGAGCATGTCATTAAGGTTTTCACCAACTCTTTTGATTATTTAAGAAATATTTCAGAAATAATGACATTTATTTAAATAGTATCTTTAACAACCACGCAATGGCTAACTGCAATTTCCAGTCAGTTATATAGTTTTGCTGATCCTGTTCTAATGTGGGAAATAAAGTAGATTTTTGTTTTGCACATAATTCCACAGACAGCAAGGGTTGGCGGAGTACATGGCTGGACTTTTGAGCAGAGGTGGGTCATCAGAGCCCGACTTAGACCTGTCTGAGTGCTAGTTTGGCTGTTTAGAAGATCCTTTTCGATTCTCTGGGAGATTTTGTCACAGGTTGTTTAGAAACTGTGGGCTGGTTGCAGCCCAAGCTTGCTTTATCTCTCTCCATCACACAACTTCCTGTGCCAACTAATGCACCCACCCAACCCGTACTTTCCCTCCTTAAAACTCCACATGGACGAGATATTTTTAATCAACCAGTTCAGACATGTGAAGGAGGTGGGGCTTGAACATCTGGCTCCAAGGTAGGGACTATACCAGTGTGCCACAAGAGTGCCACTCTATTTAGTATAAGTTTAGCCTTATTGGCAATCTTGTAAAATAAACCTGAGAAATTTGCTGACTTTTGGACATATTGGGAAATTACTGAGTGCACTGATTAGGGCGTATTAGTTATAGTGCCAAACACATGCTCTGGCAGCTAGCTTTTCAGTAAAGTACAATACTGGTATAATTGAGGAAGTGAGGATTGCAGATGCTGGAGAATGGAGTTGAGAGTGTGGTGCTGGAAAAGCACAGCAGGTCAGGCTGATGAAGGGCTTTTGCCCGAGATGTCGATTTTCCTACTCCTCGGATGCTGCCTTACCTGCTGTTTTTCCAGCACCACACTCTCAACAATACTGGAATCGCCCTGATAATGTTCAAAATTATCTAGGTGTGTCCTGTTCACCAGCATCTTTGTTGTCAAGTGGCCCTTATTCCTCAAATATCTTACAACCTGTCCTTATTTTGGACCACTTGTCTCTAGATCTCATTATAGCCTTCTTCCAAACATGGAAAAACAAGCTAAATTCCAGAAATAAAGTGAGAGTGACTGCTTTTGACATTGAAGTCGACAACAAAGTTATCTACCTATTGCACTCTCAGCTACCTTTCCCCCCAGCGGAACATCTTCCTTACCACCTATACACTCCGCCCTCCTCCCTGACCTATCACCATTATCCCCACCTTCATCCACCTATCGCACTCTCAGCTGCCTTACCCCAGTGAAACTCTCGACTCTAATCTCCACTTTATCTGCAGTCCTCACTTTCTCCTAGTTGCTTTTGACATCAAGCCAGTATTTGACTGAGTGTAGTATTGCAATGATGGAGTAGAGCCCCAAAGTATTTGTAGACAATGTTTACTTTTAATATTAAAATGTTTTATAAAAGAGAATGGCTACAAAATAAAAAGCCTGCAGATTTGAAATCAGTGTCTGGCAAAGTCCTGTCTGAAACCATTGAAATGCCATACAGGGAAATTGTCAAGGAAACCTGAAACAAGGAGAGACTTTAACAAGAAGAGATAACAAGGGTTAACAACCTCCACTTCATCACAATGCCACTTTTTGTAGGCGTCTCTGATTTGCCCTCCTGGAGTACACAGAACACAGTTTTAAAAACAGTTTCCTGATGAAGGGCTCCTGCCTGATCTGCTGTGCTTTCCCAGCAGCACTCTATTCTTGACTCTAATCTCCAGCATCTGCAGTCCTCAAATATACAGTTTTAAAACGCCAGCTTCAACTCTAGAGGAGTAGATGAGTGGACCAGCCTGATTTCAGCATTTTCATGCTGTGACAGTCACATTTAAAAACTATCCCACAGTCATCTAAGTGCTGCAAACCAATTCGAAGATGTAAGAGAGACCTAAGGGGCAATTTTTTTCTCACAGAGGGTGGTACGTGTATGGAATGAGCTGCCAGAGGAAGTGGTGGAGGCTCGTACAATTACAGCATTTAAAAGGCAGCTGTATGGTATATGAATAGGAAGGCCAAGTGCTGGCAAATGGGACTAGATTGGATTGGGATATCTGGTCGGTGCGGACAAGTTGGACTGAAGGATCTGTTTCCATGCTGTACATCTCTATGACTCTGTGGAGCTTTATGCCAAAGATTTCCTGTGAGATAATGGCTATTATAATCAGAAAATTGCTCACTGGATATTGCAAATGCTCAAGCAGGGCCTACGTCTGTCACTCTCAGAGCAGAAAGGATTCTAGCACACCTCAAATTACCCTTCTAGGGTAATGTATCATAAAGATTTGTTCCACACTAAAGTTTTATGCTTCCCACTAATGTTCTTCAGTAACAATTGATACTTTTCACTGTTAGAATGCTGCTGTTGAACCAAAAATATATTCTGTCTATAAATGAGTAAAGTTATACGGTAATTTCCATGTTGGTGCACTGCCAGATATGTCGGCTGCATGTTCCAACAATTGACAGATTGTATCAAACAACATAACCCTTCAGCTGATTACAATAGGCAAAGTACACACCGTACTAACCAGTCCATGCTTCCAAACTCAGAAAATAATGTCATCATATGTACAGAGGAACCTCAATTATCCAAAGGACACAGGCGGGAGTATTTTATTCAGTTAATCGAATTCCGGATAATCACTTGCCGGATAACATAATTTAGCCAAGCATCGGGACCTTGCGATCATGCCAGGTTAACCAATATTCGGATAATCGAATGCTGGATAATCAAGGTTCCTTTGTAATTCCACAATCTGATAGAATTTTCTGAGTGTGCTAAAAATTGCACTAACAACTGATATAGGGCTCTTATCCTAGATGATGGTGAGTGCACAATAAAAAGCTTCAACAGCATTCAGCCCTACTCAAGTTCTGTGCGACTAAGAAGAAGAAAATGTTCCATACAGTAACTGCATCAAAACTGCTGCTTCTTGAACAACCTACCGCTCAAATTGGGAATTCACTCCCAAACAGATATAAGTGATCTGTCTGAAATAGTAGAAGGGCTTCTATATCTAAGTTCTGGCCACCTTAATAAAGGTCTGTGGAGTTACCTTCGTCACCATGGAAATAAGGACCTTTGACCAATCCAGTCCATGCTGGAATTCCACTTAACTGTCCAGTCAGTCCATGCTTTATCTCTGTAGTCCTGCAGGTTGGTTTCTTTCAAATGCCTATTGAAATCATTGTTCCCGTTTCAAGAACCCTCACTGCATTTAAAAAAGTTCCTCCTTACTTGTATCTGTTGTGAAAAACCTTAAATATGTGTCCACTGGCCCTTCTACTGTCAGTTGATGGGAATGCCTTGTCTGCCTTATCTAAACTTGATTTATATCATCTACAAGTTGGCACTGTCTGAAGCAGCAGCTTAGGTAATGGGTGCAAGTCACTTCGATGAAGGCACAAACCGATAATGATCTAACTGAGAGTGACACGACTGAGTCATGACTGCAGGAACATGGACTGAAACCACGGCAGCTTCTGGGCACCTAGCCTGACTGCAGCTGGTACGAGCACCTGGAAATTCGAGTTGGCCCCTTTATGGACCTCAACTTGGTACCCAACGCGCTAGTTTAGCTGTCAGCCCTGTCTGTGACTCCACAAAAAAATTGGTTCAGAAGCAGGTTCACATGGGGCTCACTTTCAACTTGGCCCACTTCTAATTCTAGTCAAGGCCTGGCTAGCATGGTAATCCAGCCCTTGGTTATTTACATGAATTGTTATGTTCTGCTTATGTGAACCATTAGCCAAACATGCAACAAGTGCAGTATTTATTGTGATCTGGTAGGATCAATTTTCTGCTGACAGTGTCTCAAGAGTCATTTTATCGTGATTTACCTTTCATTATTTTCAGCTATTTCAGGTCCAGTGCGATTAGTCTTGAGTGTTTTTGAAGCCCATAAACCAGGCACTTCCAAAACCCTGTAGAATGAGGCTGTTACTGAGCAGGAACAGGCCTGAGATCTGAAGCACACACCTGGTAAATCACATCGATCAGAATTGTGTCACTGTCAATTTTTCACAATTCTTTCTGCTTATCCAATTACTGTTTTACCATAACTCTGTAACCATGGGAATATATTACCGTGTCATTTAATTAATCTAAATAAATCAAAGTTCCTTTTCAGATGCTGCCTGAATATATTAGTTCTGCACTTAGTTTAATGCAGCTGGATTATACTGAGGGCAATATAATTTGTTCTGATGAATATTTTAATTTTGTGCAACGGATATTCATACATTTACTTAATACATTGAAGTTCTTGTGATAAAAAGCAGATAATAATGGGCTAAATTCAGAAATAGTGGGTGTGGTAGTAGAGAGAGGGTGATGGTGGAATGAGCAGTAAGTCAGGTCCACTGGAACTATAAGGTTAGAGACAAAAAAACTGCAGGTGCTGGAATCCAAAGTAGACAGGCAGGAGGCTGAAAGAATACAGCAAGCCAGGTGGCATCAAGAGGTGGAGAAATCAATGTTCCAGATGTAACCATTCTTCAGAACTGGGGGTGAGTGTGGGGGGAGCGGCAGATAAAGGGGATGGTAGAAGCAGGGTAGTGAAGTGGGGATAGGTGAAGACAGGCAGAGGGTACAACATGGTTGCTTCTTTCTCTCCAACAGACCTATCCAGTCCCCCTCCACCAATACTCTCCTCTGCCTCGCCAAACTGGTCCTCACCCTCAACAACTTTTCCTTTAACTCCTCCCATTTCCTCCAAATCCAGGGAGTGGCCATGGGCACCTGGATGGATTCCAGCTACGCCTGCCTCTTTGTTAGCTATGTCAAACAGTCCGTCTTCAGTATCTACACAGGCACTGCGTGCCAACCCTTTCACCATTACATCGATGCAGCGTTCTGCACCCAGGCTGAACTGGAGCAGTTCATCAACATTGCCCACAACTTCCACCCCGCCCTCAAATTCACTTGGCCCATCTCGGACACCTCCCTCCCCTTTCTTGACCTCTCCATTTCCATCTCCGGCGACAATCTCCAGACAGAAGTTGGCTACAAACCACAGATTCCTATAACTACCTGGACTATAGCTCCTCCCACCCAGTGTCCTGCAAAAACTCCATCCCATTCTCCCAAATCCTTCACTTCTGCCGCCTCGGCCACCTCTGCCTGGACAAGGAGATATTCCACTCCTAAGCATCTCAGATGTTCACCTATTTTGAACAACGTGCTTTTCCTCCCTCTGTCATCCAGACAGACCTCCACTCTGCCACCTCTATTCCCCGTTTCACTGCTGTAAGCCCACCCCACAAGGCAATAAAGACAGAGTCCCCCTGGTCCGCACCTACGGTCCACCAGTCTCTGTATCCAATGGATCATCCTTAAACACTTCTGCCAACTCCAACTAATCCCCACCACCAAGAACATCTTCCCCTCTCCACCCCTCTCTGCCTTCCATAAGGACCATTCCCTTCGACAGTCCATGGTATGTGCCATGCTCCCCACCAACCCCCACAAGCTGCCAGGTACCTCCCCCTGCCATCGGACAAGATGCAAAACCTGCCGGCACACCACCCACCCCATCTCCATCCAGGGCACCAAACAATCCTTCCAGGTGAGACAGAGGTTCACTTGCCTCTCCTTCAACCTAGTTTACTTCATCAGGTGCTCCCGATGTGGTCTTCTCTACATCGGGGAAACCGAAAGTAAACTTAGGGAACAGTTGGCCGAGCATCTCAGCCAGGCCTGCAGGGGCCAACCAGATCTCCCAGTCACCACCCATTTTAATTCCCCTTCCCACTCCCTTTCTGACATTACCATCCTTGGCCTCCTCCATTTCCACAACGAATCAAATCGCAAATTGGAGGAACAACATCTCATCTTCCGCCAGGAGGACTCAACATTGAGTTCTCCAATTTCAAATAATCTCCCTCTCCTTCCCTCGACGCCCTTCCCATCCCTTCCTCCTCCCTTCCACTGCTCCCAGCCACCAACCGGATTCATTCCTCCCATCAACCAACCAGGTCATACACTCTACCTGTCTTCACCTATCCCCACTTCAGCACCCTGCTCCTGCCACTCCCTATACCTGCAGCTCCCCCCACACGCACCCCCAGTCCTGAAGAAGGGTTACACCCGAAACTTTCATTTCTCTACCTCCTGATGCTGCCTGGCCTGCTGTGTTCTTCCAGTCTCCTGCCTGTCTACACTGGAACAATAAGACTGATCCTAATCCTTGTGTAACCTCACATAATCTTACCCTTTTCCTTTCCAAGCTTTTTATTTATCTTGTATTTGGTCATGGAAATGAATGTGTAATAATGTAGCTCTGAACCAAACTTAGAAATTGCATGGCCTTTGGCCAGTCCTGATGTCTATACAGTGACATTGCGAGCTAGCACTTCAGTTGGTTATTCATCTTATGGTGAAGTTGGCTACTCAATAGAGGAAGCACATCATTTGATCCTTGTTGGCCTAATCAGCTGATGTTTTTCATACCAAAGTCTGAATTCAGTCATAATGACTACTCTGGTAACTGTTGGTTGTTCTACAGTTGGGAGAGGGTTAGTTGACAGCATGATATCTTTAGAGATGTGTAGCTTACCATGGAGGGATGTAAATACTGGAGTGTTTAACTTCTTCGCCTTAGTTAATAAGTTATTTATAATGGTAAATTAATGTATATTGAAATCATTAGGGCCACGGTTTGCATGCTGACATGACAGAAAAATGTTGCCAAGATAGTGTCAATGATAATTCATAGAATCCGTACAGGTTGGAAGCAGGCCATTCAGCCCATCAAGGTCATAACTGACCCCTCCAGAGAGCATCATACCCAGATCTACTCCCTTACCATTTCCTATGGCTAATCCACCTAGCCTGCACAGGCAGCTTAGCGAGGCCAATCCACCTAACCTACCAAGGCAGGAAACTGGACCATCCAGCAGAAATCCACACAAATTCCACATGGAGGATGAAATTGAACCCAGGTCCTTGGTGCTGTGAGATAACTGTGCTAACCACTGAGCCACTGTGCCTCCCTTTAATCTTTGAGTCTTTAATCTTGAGAGAGTAGAGAAAGTTAGACTCATTTTATGCAATCGTAAAGGTGAAGTGATCTGTAGCATATGGAGGTTTAAGGAATCGTGTAAAGCTGCTAATGAGACCTAATGTTAAACCTTACTTTCTTTGTCGAACTCTGTCATTAAAATATTCAGTCTTCACTCATTAGATTAGATATTCTATTTGACACCTAGCTAGATGTTTATGATCTGCAGTAAGTATAAGAAATTCAAAACCATTTAACTACAGGACTTAGCGACCTTTAGAAACTGTAATTCAGCAACCTTTATAAAGTAAACTTGTGCTGTAATCTTATCTACTACTTTCTTGCTCCCAGGTTGACAATAAACAATTTCATAATATTGAGTTGACATAGTGAAATGGACAATAAATAAAATTTTTCTTTGAATCATGGTTCTATTATTTTCTAATAACAATAATAAAACTGCAATTGAGTCTACTTCAAGCTATTTCTAAACTGTTCGCAATCTTTCTGTCTAATGGTGTGTTCTGAGGGTGGTTCTGAGGCAGGTTCAAATGAGCAAAAGATATCAGTAGGACTGACTTGAGGAAATTATTTTCTAGATCAACATTGATGAGAGCATGCAGTGGACTGGTAGATGGGGCAGCAGAGGGAAAAAAACTGGAATAATTTAAGGATCAAATAAACGGTACAGTGCAGTACTTGAGCATGTTTGCAGGTGAATGACTTCAGATGGGCTGAACAGTGTGCCTCCTCTCCAGGCATCCTATAATCTTGTGCCTCTGAGTAACAACAACATGAAACATATAAATCAATACCACATTCTTCATTGATCTATTTAGGTTGGATTTTAATATGTGTTCTCCTTCAGAAATTGAAGTTTTCTTCATTTTGAAATTAAAAATACAATTCAAAGTTTAAAATAAATTCACCAACTGAAGTTACAAAGATTAAATAAAATGAAATTTGAAAAATGGAGACTAGTATCATACTTTTTCTTTGCGTATACTGTATAACTTACCTTTTATTATAGGTTTGGCATATTTGAACCCCCCCTCACCCCAATACGTTTCTTATTGTCGAGGGAGACCTGAATAGAATAAGCAAACCTACAAATTTCAAATTGTCCTCAAGTATAGATTGACGCAGTGAATTTTTAATTTCAGTCACATTAAAGTAAACCTTTTGGCACATGCACCATTTAATTTGATTTATTTATTGTCACATCAATTTTGTTACAAAGTACAATAAAAAGTGTTGTATAGTGTCACCACTCTCTGATGCCATCTTAAAACACAGAAAAAACGCATAAGACTGAATATAAAGGCAGAAAAATAAAGAAATAAAATTCCACTTTAACAGGTCCTTGTTAAGGGTTCAGCCATGGCCCTGGAGCAGGCAGGCATGAGACCCCTTACCACACCACAGGAACAAGGGTCGCCAATCTCCGAATCTAACCTCATGAGTGGGTCTTTTGTTTGCCAGCAACGTTCTGGAACAGCCGAACAGTGACAGTGAAAGGAAGAACAATGTTGGGGATAAAGAATTGTATTTTTCAGCAAATTTTCGAGGATTACAAGTCTAGAACCAATTATGTGAGGTTTACTGACCAGCAAATTCTGTCACGATTGCCTTCCTTCAGATGTGTTGGCTGGCACAGAATTAACTAATTAGCTAATTGAATGTTGCCTTACTAAACAGCCACTATCCTACATTAATGGCTTTTGTTACCATTGTGATTAATTCCTTTGCATTATACTCCTTCTGAGCAGCTAAGAATGATGATAGTTTCTTGGATCATTTGCAAATCAACTGCATGTAAAGTGTTGTGCAAACACTGCCGATGGATTCTTCCAGACTCGCATCTTTGTCACTTGTCAAATTCTTTTAAAATATATTGTTTCATGGGATTTGGGCATCATGCCAAGGCATTATTTATTGCCCACCCCTAAAGAAGGTGGCTGGTGAGCTGAATGACAACTACCCACATAGCAGTGCTTGCACAATAGCAGAGTTTGTACAGATCCGGTGTATCAGGCCACAAATTTTGCAAAGCCACAAGGAATGTTTCGGCCACACTTTATGAAATCTGGGACTATAAAACCATTACATGGAGGAGTAGAAGTAAGCCATTTAACCTGCTGGGTCTTGTCTGCCGTTCAATGAGATTATGGCTGATCTGATGATGCTTTCCTGCCTTTTCCCATAACCTTTGATTCCTTCACTTGTAATAATCTATCGCTGCCTTGAATATACTTTGTTACCCAGCCTCTGCAGCACTCTAAAGTAAAGAATTTCACAAATTCACAAACCTCTGAGAGAAGAAATTCCTCTTCATCTCTGTCTTAAATGTGCAATCCCTTACCGTGAGATATAAGTTTTGCATTTAATACCTAATTTATTTACATTGTTATGATCAATGGAAAACTTTTGCTTTTGAGTCAATCATCTCAAGTTATTTGAGTTGCAAGACAGATTCTGTGGCTGACGTTTTACTTGACTTTGAGTTGTTGTCTCTGAATGTGAAGATAAAAGACAAGGAAGAGTATTGGCAATTTTCAACAGCGTATTTACTGTACTCAAAATTAGATTATTTTGGCCTGAACAGATTAAAAGTCATAGAGAATTTCAGCGCTAAAAAGGCCCTTCAGCCCATCATATCCACACAAGTCCAAAACAGCAACCGAACAATGCTAATCCAATTTTGCAGCACTTGGCCCACAGCATCCCAAGCGCACATCTAAATATTTCTTAAATGTTCTGAGGGTTTCTGATTCTACCACCCTTACAGATTCCCACCATCCTCTGGGTGAAAAAGTCTTTCCTTAGACCTCCTCACATCTTCTTCCCCTAACCTTAAATCTATGTTCTATGATCACTGATCCCTCCACCGAGGGGAGAAGTTACTTCCTTTCTACACCCCTCAATTTTATGCATCTCAATCTCCTCTGCTGTAAGGAGAGCAACCCCAGTCAGTTCAATCTCTCTTCATAACAGAAATTCTTCAGTGCTGGGTAAATCACCTCTGTAGGCTCTCTGCTCTATCACATCCTTCTTATAATGTGGATTCCAGAACTGCACTCAATACTCTAACTGCACCTTCCACAAGCCTCTTGAGAGGTATGTTCCAATATATCTCTCCAGAAAGAATGGTAAAACCCTCTAAGTAAAACAAAAATTCACTTGAACTTCTCCTTTTGATCTCAAATTTATATCCTCAGCTACAAACTTACCAATTAGGGAATAATTTATTGCTATTTCTCACAGCAAACCTCCCTAAAATTTTGACACATCCATTGTGTAGTGATTGTAATGAGATCAGACAGATGAACCTCACTAAATATGAGATCCCTGATTGGGACTGCTAATCTGGTCCAATCAGGGAACCCTGGCTGGAGTGTCAGAGGTTCTGTTGAGTCTGAGAGCCAGCTCTGAGGAAGCCAGACTAATGTCAAGTACTGTGCACATGTAAATAAAGGGTGACAGGATATCGGCCTCTGTGGAGTTATTTCACATTAGATCAACTTTTAACTTTTGCTGTCTGATTGAAGAGTGTTCTGATTTCTCCATTCTCCTATCTCTACATCAGGATGGAGGCCTGTGTTAACTTTTGATATAAAGTTCTCCATAGCCTTAATAGCCATCTTGGTTCAATCCATTTAGTCCTGTTCTCCGTAACACTTGGTCATCTCACATGACAAAATATATTATGCAAAATATTGCAGATGCTAGAAATGCAAAATAAAAATAGAAATGGTGGAAATACTTAGCAGGTCAGGCAGCGTCCATGGGGAGAGAAACAAAGTCAACAGGGAATGTTTCCAGCTTCTGAATGACACAGTCAGTGGCAAGTCAAGTTGGAAAATGTGGTGAAAATGGCAAAGGAAGATTATCAACATTGAGGGAAGAAAATATATTTTCTTATCACTGACAGGATGTTTGCCTGGCTGGATGGGTAAGAATTTATTGCTCATCCCTTATTGCCCTTCAGAATGTGCTGATGAGCTCCCTTCTTGAACCACTCAGTCCATTTGGTAAGTACACACAATGCCATTAGGGATGGAGTTCCTGGATTTTGACCCAGTGCCATTGAAGGAATGGTGATATATTTGCAAGTCAGGATGGTGAGCGGCTTGGTGGTGAACATGTAGGCGGTAGTGTTCCTATGTATCTGCTGCCCTTATCCTTCTAGATGGTAGTTGTCATGGATTTCAAAGGTACTATCTAGGGATCTTTGGTGAATTTCTGCAGTGCATTTTGTAGATGGTATACACTGTTGCCACTGAACGTCGGTGATGGAGGGAGTAGATGCTTGTGCATGTGGTGCCAATCAAATTGACCTGCTTTGTCCTGGATGATGTCAAGTTTGTTAAATGTTATCGGAGCTTTCCTCATCCAGGAAAGTGGGGAATATTCTAATATACTCCATGTAGGTGACAGACAAGGGTGTTACTTCCTGCAAGATTCCTAGCCTCTGACCTGCTCTTGTAGTCATTGTGTTTATGTGGCTTGGCAAATTCAGTTTCTGGTCAATGGTAACCTAGGATGTTGACAGTGGGTGATTTAGTCATGGTAATGGTGATTGTCCAGAAGTTACAAGCTTCCCATTTTTCTGTCTTGTCTTATCTGTTATCATAGATACAAAGCCAGGATGTTTGTCAAGTTTTCCAGCAATGATCTGTCAAGGGAGTGAATAAATTGTTTCATAGCACTGAGCAACATCCGTATCACATTTACAGTATATGTCAGCTCCTTACACGATGGGTATAATGTTCTTCAACTAAATAACCAGATATGAAAGTCTTAAGTTCAGGATGTATCAGTTCAACCAGTCAAGGGTATCGTCAGCTATCGGTCCAGAGGCTTGCACAGGATCACTCAACTGTATGGGGAGTCAGGGTTATGAGTTCTGTATCATTACAGTCTGAGAAACAGGCCAGTTCCTCCTACAGGTCCAGTGTAACCAGACAGTGGTAAGTCAAACGGAGACCTACACTGAGATCAGTCAGTATTCTGGTCACTCATCAGTCAAAGCTGTCATTTCACATCAGTTGGGATGTGCCACAGTCATTCCAGATGTTAGTGAAAGAATAGCATTCCCTTAGTCAAGGTTCAGACATGGGATGCTGCTAAGGACAAGTAACCTATGTAGCTTCATGCATGAGGCTACAGTTACTATGGCAGTTGATCAGATTGGTGTCAAATTAAAGAGTTGAATGAAGTTGAGTTGAATTTATGAATGTAAGCTTCTATCTGCAATAAGGTGTTGCCTGTGCCACCAAAGTGCATTCAGGGGCATTTCTCTTTTATTTCTCTCTCATTACATGTAGTGGTTGTTCGAGATTAACTTGGTTCACAGCTGAGCTTTAATGGTCAGCGGAAATTGAGAAACAAATTTATACAGGGATCTCAGCAATCTGTAAGAATAATAGGGTGGTTATGGTAGGAGATTTTAACTTTCCAAACATAGACTGGGACTGCCATACTGTTAAGGGTTTAGATGGAGAGGAAATTGTAAAGAGTGTACAAGAAAATTTCCTGAGTCAGTACGTGGATGTACCTATTAGGGAAGGTGCAAACCTTTACCTACTCTTGGGAAATAAGGCAGGGCAGGTGACTGAGGTGTCAGTGGGGGAGCACTTTGGGGCCAGCGACCATAATTCTATTAGTTTTAAAATCGTGATAGAAAAGGACAGACCAGATCTAACAGTTGAAGTTCTAAATTGGAGGAAGGCTAATTTTGAAGGTATTAGGCAAGAACTTTCAAACGCTGATTGGGAGCAGATGTTTGCAGGTAAGGGGACAGCTAGGAAATGGGTAGCCTTCAGAAATGAGATAACAAGAGTCCAGAGAAAGTATATTCCTGTTAGGGGAAAGGAAATGCTGGTAGGTTTAGGGAATGCTGGATGACTGAAGAAATTGAGGGTCTGCTTAAGAAAAAGAAGGAAGCATTTGTCAGGTATAGACAGGATGGAACAAGTGAATCCTTGGAAGAGTATAAAGGTAGTAGGAGCATACTTAAGAGGGAAATCAAGAGGGCAAAAAGGGGACATGAGATAGTTTTGGCAAATATGGTTAAGGAGAATCCAAAGGGCTTTTACAAATACGTTAAGGACAAAAGGGTAACTAGGGAGCGAATAGGGCCCCTCAAAGATCAGCAAGACGGCCTTTGTGCGGAGCTGCAGGAGGTGGGGGAGATCTAAACGAGTATTTTGTGTCAGTGTTTACTGTGGATAAGGACATGGAAGACATAGAATGTAGGTAACTAGATGGTGAAATCTTGAAAAATGTCCATATTACAGAGGAGAAAGTGCTTGATGTCTTGAAACGCATAAAGATGGATAAATTCCCAGGACCTGACCAGATGTACCCTAGAATCTGTGGGAAGCTAGGGAAGTGATTGCTAGGCCCCTTGTTGAGATATTTGTATCATCGTTAGTCACAGGTGAGGCACCGGAAGACTGGAGGTTGGCTAACGTGGTGTCACTATTTAAGAAAGGTGGTAAGGACAAGCCAGGGATCTATAGACCAGTGAGCCTGATGTCAGTGGTGGGCAAGTTGTTGGAGAGAATCCTGAGGGACAGCATTTATACATATTTGGAAAGGCAAGAACTGATCAGCGATAGTCAACGCTTTGTGCGTGGGAACCATGTCTCACAAACTTAATTGAGTCTTTTGTTTACAGTGATTAAACAGGCACCATCTCCAAATGACTGACCTCCCGCGCTCTCTCTCCCCCCACAGTTTCCCTGGAGTTCTGCAGAGGGCAGAGGGGTGTACCCTAACCCCGCCCCCCCCCAAAAAAAGTTGTGTGTGTGTGTGTATGAGTGTGAGAGTGTGTGTGTGTGTGTGGGGGGGCTGTGGCTGTGTGTGAGTGTGTGTTTTTGTGTGTGTGTTTTTGTGTGTGTGTGTCTGTGTGCTATTGGGAGACTTACCCCACAAAGGCAGCAGCAGCAGCAGTCTTGTTGTTGGTGTGCAGTCTGGATGTCCCAGGGAGGGGTTGGGGGTGGACAGGGGCTCGCGCGCTTTGTGCTGGGAGGTGAGGTTGGGGGAGCAGGTTTTGACTGGGTTGGGAGTGGGGGGCGGGGATGGACGGGGTTGGGGGTTGGGGGGGGTGGGTTGGGAACAGGGGGCAGTGAGACCAGATTAGGGAGGCAGTGTTGGACGGGGGTAGACGAGAGGGGGGCTGTGTTGAGGGCGGGGTCTTGCGCGCTATATGCTGCTGCATTCTCCTGAATAGGGAGCAGACTAAATCTCCGAGCCCCAGAGGAAAGGCATTTAATCGATTTTCCGAATAATCGATTATTCGAACAAAATAGTGCCCACCCATCATGTTCAGATAATCGAGTTTCCACTGTAAATGATTTGGATGTGAGCTTAAGAGGTAGAGTTAGTAAATTTGTAGATGACACCAAAATTGGAGATGTAGTGAACAGCAAAGAAGGTTACCTCAGATTACAACTTGATCTTGATCAGATGGGCCAATGGGCTGAGGAGTGGCAGATGGAGTTTAATTAAGATAAATGTGAGGTGCTGCATTTTGGGAAAGCAAACCAGGACTTATATTCTTAATGGTAAGGTCCTGGCGAGTGTTGCTGAACAAAGAGACCTTGGAGTGCAGGTTCATAGTTCCTTGAAAGTAGTGTCGCAGGTAGATAGGATAATGAAGAAGGTGTTTGGTATGCTTTCCTTTATTAGTCAGAGCCTTGAATATAGGAATTGGGAGGTCATGTTGCAGCTGTTCAGGATGTTGGTTAGGCCACTTTTGGAATATTGTGTGCAATTCAGGTCTGCAATTCTGATGTTGTGAAGCTTGAAAGCGTTCAGAAAAGATTTACAAGGTTGTTGCCAGGGTTGGAAAATTTGAGTCACACGGACAGGCTGAATAAGCTGGGCTGTTTTCCCTGGACCATCAAAGGCTGAGGGGTGACCTTATAGAGGTTTATAAACTCATGAGGGACATGGATAGGATAAATAGACAAAGTCTTTTCCCTGGGGTGAGGGAATCCTGAAGTAGAGGGCCTACGTCTAGGGTGAGAGGGGAAAGATATAAAAGGGGCCTAAGGGGCAACTTTTCCACGCAGAGGGTGGTACATGTATGGAATGAGCTGCCAGAGGAAGTATTGGAGGCTGGTACAATTACAACATTTAAAAGACATCTGGATGGGTATATAAATAGGAAAGGTTTAGAGGGATCTGGGCAGGGTGCTGGCAAGCAGGACTAGATTAGGTTGGGATATCTAGTCAGCATGGACTAGTTGGACCAAAGGGTCTGTTTCCGTACTGTACATCTCTATGACTCTGACTGTATGACTAAATCCCAACAGTGTCGAGTCCAGTCCCGCTGGCAACTACAGGAATATATGAGAGTGGTGTCATAGAGGAATAGTGTAGCCCTCCATAAAGCGAGTAGCAGAGAATCATATTAGAGGTCATGGAGAGAATCCCTTCATGAATCTCCCCCAAATTAACTAATTTTTGGCAAAATTCAAAGTTTGAAGTCTGTGACCCTTCCCCAAGACTGGAGGAATTTGGAAATGTGATAGGTTTTGCCAAATGGAAAAGGGGGTGGGAGTGAGGAGAGGACTAAAGGTGTAAGGATTGGCAAGGTGGAAGGTGGTGTTACAAAGAGCAAAGAGAGTGATAACGGATGAAATAAAGAGATGAAAGATCTGTCCAGATGAGGTCTGAATGACAAATCCAAAGTGAAGAAAGGAAAAAGAAATAAAGAGCCAAAGATGAACATATCAGCTTCTGCCTCTGTTTTGTTTCAACTAAAATTATTGAACTTCATGTTGGGTCCAGAATGCTGGTGAGTATCAAGTTAAATGATGACATGCTGTTCATCAAGCTTATGTTCTGCTTCATTGGAGCACTGCAGCAGGCAAAGAACAGAAAGGAACAAGGAGAAGTGAAATCAGAGGCTACAAGTCACGCATGAAGACTAAACAGAGGTGTTTCTTGACAGCGATCACCCAATCTTTGTTTGGTCTTCCCAATGCAGTGGTGATCACTTCATAAGTTGTGAAAGAAGTACAAGTAATTTGCTGTTCACTTAGAAGGAACGTTAGAACCTTGGATGCTGATGAGGGTAGTGTTGCAGCTCTTGTGCTTGCATGGGAAAATGTTTTTGGCAAATAAGGAAATGTTCCTGAGCAGTTAACCAGGGTACAGTGAAGTGAATTGTCCTTTCAGAATATGGGCAGGAAGAACTGTTTGGTGGGTAGCATCATTCTGGAAGTGGTGAAAATAGTGGAGAGTGATCAATTGAGAATGACGAATGATGGGGTGCAATGTGAAGATAAAGGTGAATAATACAGTTCCAATAGGGTCAATGAATTGCTGCCCTGATCACAAACTGTGGTATCCTACTTCAATACATAATTACTTCCCATACACCAATCGCTGCCCATTCAAGCAAATGCTGAACCACATTCGAATACCCCAACTAGCAGAATCTTCCACCCACCACTTATTACATTTGCTTAGGAAAATTATGAAGACATAAATCACAAATTGGTTGAAATGGATTGTAAAAATGCATTAAATGGCATGACTGTGTGTAGACATTGTAGACCTATTACATGGCTTCAAGGAAAGATGTCATAAAGGGAGTGGAGTGAATGTTTACCAGACTTCTTACTGGTGTGGCGGGGTAGTCTTATGAACACAGATTGGGTAGACTGGGTCTGGATTCTCTAGAGTTTGGAAGGATGAGAGATGACTTCATTGAAACCACCAGTCCCTTGAGTGTGCTTAAGTGGAGACTAATGGATTTCTGACCATCATATGGTCAGATTGTGAAAAAGGCATTGACATGTTCAATCAGCCAGTGGGCTGAATGGGCGGCTCCTTTTCTTATTACCCTATGAAATCTCACTGTTATGCAGACAGCACCTCATCTACCACCACTACAACTGTACCCTATAATCCAGAGCTACAATTCACCCCACTCTCCCTGTTGTATAAGATAGTAGGTCTGAAGGGGTTAATTTTTGTTACATTGGCTCTACCCATTCCATTGATATCACACACAATGAGTGGAGAGAGTTCCATTTTTGTTCTCAGAGGGAGCGAGTATATATATATATATATATATATATATACCAGCTTCTTAAAGTTCTAGTAATTTTGCCGAACTGAATGTAGTTCTACTTATTGCTATCATGAAATAGGTGAGCTTGCTATCTAAAAACAGTTCCCCTTTTGTAGACACTCTGCAGTGGTGTATTGTTTACCAGTAATCACCAGATAGGCCCAAGGCAGGAGGATTTGTGGCAGCCTTACGAACAACCCATACCCAGAACCACATACTGGTAGAGTTCATAAGTATTGCCAGCAGTAGTCATTTCGGAAAATGATTGGCCCTTGATATCTCTATTTGTATTCACTCATTATAATGAAGCCACATGCGGGCAGAAACTCCACTGAATATATCCCTTGGTCCAAGAAATCTTTTCTTGGGCCAAATGGCCTGTTTCCACACTGTAGGGATTCTATGAAATCCACCCCATTTTCACAACAGTGTATCTGTATAGATTTTGACTGTAGGTCAATCCAGGCCCCTGCTAATAGATTCCAATAACCTTTTCATGACATAACAGGTCTGTAATTATCTGGTTTCTTTCCTTTTCCGCTCGTTAAGTACTGGAGTGGTATTTTCAATTTTCCAAACAGCAGGTCAAATAAGAAATTTTATCTGGAATTTGAAATCTGCTTTGAACAGTATAGATGCATTTCAGAGATGTTTGGAATGGGAGGAAATGCTGATCAAGTTAAATAAGAAAGGATGGGAATGGGCTTCTAGAATTGTTTCTTGGTTTTATTTTCAATGGCTACTTTCTAAATGTTAGAAAGTTATGACTAGTAGTTTCAGATTTACTCCGATAATTGTGACAGGAAGATCAGTTTCTGGTGATGATTTTAGGATACTGAGCAAAACTGAGCAGCATTAGAGTCATAGAGATGTACAGCATGGAAACAGACCCTTCAGTCCAACCTGTCCATGCCGACCAGATATCCCAACCCAATCTAGTCCCACCTGCCAGCACCCGGCCCATATCCCTCCAAACCCTTCCTATTCATATATCCATCCAAATGTCTCTTAAATGTTGCAATTGTACCAGCCTCCACTACATTCTTTGGCAGCTCATTCCATACACGTACCACCCTCTGCGTGAAAAAGTTGCCCCGTCAGTCTCTTTTATATCTTTCCCCTCTCACCCTAAACCTATGCCCTCTAGTTCTGGACTCCCCGATCCCAGGGAAAAGACTTTGTCTATTTATCCTATCCTTGCCCCTCATAATTTTGTAAACCTCTATAAGGTCACCCCTCAGCGTCTTCCCATGAGTGTTTAATTACTGATTCTCAGAAGAAAACACTGAACTGCATGATTAGCATTGTTCTGTCATGTGTTTATGTTTAAACGAGCAGTCAGTACTCTAGGGTTATCTTCCTCTTTGTGTGCAAAGGGTTACTACTTTACACAAAGTTCATAACTAGCCAGAATGTATCCTGTTTAGTATTTTGTCTCTGTTCATTCCTTCTTAACAAACACACGTAATTGAGTTTGCATCTCTGTGTCTTATTATAACTTACTTCTTTCAGTGCATCATGCAGAAATTTGTGCTTGTCTGATGTCTGTTTAGTTTAGACATGGTCATTTTATTTTAAATTTGAAATATCATGGTAATTCATTTTGTGATCATTCAGTAAGTTTCTGTGAAATCTAAAACCACACAAGAAAGTTTACTCTGTTGAATGAAAATGGAACAGCTTATTTAAAATAATATGGATAATGTTTATTCACTTTCCTGTCTCCATCGCTGTGTTCTGTGCTCAATGCCATCTGGCTCTGTACTGCCACACTTTCATTAAGCCCTGTCTGTTTGGGGTTCAGTTCCACAGTATTGCTTGCCTTGACTTATCTCACATCCGTAAGCTGTAGAAACAGCATTTTAATTGTTGTGAGCTTGAATTTGGCTTGGAATTCAAGCTGACTTTAACTGACAGAGTGTGCGAAGTGTGGTGACTGCTTGCCTGTTATGGATGCAAGTTAGATTGTTGCTCCCACACACCCTGTCTGCCCCTCCCTCATCATCGCCATCACTCATTTATCATGTAACAAAGCAAATGTACCCGTTTCTGCAGTGTGTAATGGATTACATGGCCTTCATCATCCCAGTCCACCCACTTATAAATTTGAATTAATTCATTTGTAGGTCCCTGACAACTTGTTCAGATGCAATTGCTTCAGGTCACCCCTCCCATTTTGGTATCATCTACAAATTTGATCAAATTTGCTGAGTTTCGGAATTTACCTGATTTACGTAAATAAAAAAATAATGCTGATCTGTGTGGCTCCTTACTCATCGCTCCCACATGTCCCTCTTCCCTCAACCTCCCCCACTCTAATAAGTGTATACTTCCAAAAGCCCTCTGATAAATTGCTTATGTAATAGCCTTTTGAGCAGAGCTCTGTTGGAGGATATTTGTAAATCCAATGTATACAATGGCATGAGGCCATTCCATTTGGAAAGTCCTCAAGTCATTTCCTGAGCAAAGTCAAACAGGCTCAATAGACAGCATCTGCTCTCTCTAATGCTATTTTTGCTGCTTTATGACAGTAATACAGAATTCATTTTAAATTGGTGCACATTTTATGTATGTAAAAATAATACACTAGTGATATCTTACTGCTTTATATTTTTGTTAAAAAACAATGAACACCATATTATCTTATTTCAATTCTAAGAGATTTTTCCCTGATCATCATCAGTACCTAACAAACCTCATTCCCCAATTCTACCCTTGGACAAGTTTCAAATGACACTTTTTGGATAGAAGTAATGCCAATCCCACCATCTTAATTTTTTTTTTGATTCCTTCATGTGATGTCAGCTTCACTGTCAAGGCCAGCTTTTACTGCCCATCCCTAATTGCCCTTTATCTGAGTGGCTTTACTCGGCCTTTTCAGAGGGCAGCAAGAGTCACACAATTTGCTGGGTCTGGGATCACATGTAGGCAAGACCATGTAAGGATAGCAGACTTCATTCCCAAGAGGATATCAGTGAATCCGATGGGTTTTAAAACAATCAATGATCATTCTGTTTATGCTTTATTCAAGGGATGTGAGTGTTTCTGCTTCAGACAGCATTTATTGTCCTAATAGACCTGGAGAAAGTGGTAATGAGCTGCCTTCTTGAACCACTGCAATCCTTTGGGTGTAGGGCCATGTTCAGCACTGTTTCAAAGAGGAGTTCTGAAAAAGGTCTTGCTTGTTAATGACCTTATTAACTACACATCTCACCTCATTACCATGCAGTTTTCTATCATACCACCTGCCTCAAGCAAGCTAGGTATTGAAAATTCTCAACATGGAAATCAGTGTGGGTACCTGGTGACTTCAGCTCACCACTTGCTCCAAAGGAACTTTCCACATTGGGCACCTGGCACTGACATCCCATTCTTCACAGGCACATGCACCCCATCGCTATGGATATTGGCATCCAATACTTGCCAGCTTCTATTGATGCTCATGTAACATCTCAGATCCATGTACAGGACCCTTCTGCATTTCAAAGCTGTGGCTCAGGGTGCAGTGGCATCTATTATCGCAAGACTGCAACAAAAACCTGCACCCAGGGACATGCGCCTTGCTCATTAACTGGACCAGGATGCATCTCTGGGCTATTTGCCCGCTTCCTTAGTTCTTCCTCACTTTGACCCTACCTGGATGTTGAGACCACCCCTGCCTGGTCTTGCCTTTTTGTGCCTGACCCCTCTGCCAGAGATACTTGGCTCTCAGTATTGTTGTGTTGCTGTGCCATTTAATACAGACACGAAGCCAGGAAGCTTATCATGTTTTACAGCAGGCCTTACTCAAGTCAAGGTACATAGTATGTTGAGGAAAGGTTCCAGTACAGATGCCGGACTTGCACTATAGTCAGTCAGCTGCTCAGGGCAATGTCAGGACTGCCTCCTCAGAAGGGGTGAGGAATTGAAGATCAGGCAGCCTATCACCTGGCTTGACCCTTTCTATACCATTGTGAGCTGTTTTCCTCCTGGAATGAGGGAGAGGCAGGAATTAAAGGAGATGAAAGTGGGTAGCACAACTATTATTTTTCCAGTTTTTACTGTCCTATCACCTCAATAATTTGCTGTACATATTAATACCTTGGAGGAGGAGGAGGCAGAAAGTAATGTGTACAAGTTTAATGATAATACAAAAATTGGTGGGAGAGCATGTTCTGATAAGGACATAAGAGATCTGCAAGAGAAAATAAGTAAGTTGAGTGAGTAGGCAAAAATGTGACAAATGTAGGAAAGTGTTAAGTCATGATCGTTGATAGGCAGAATCAAATGTCACAGTATTATTTACATAGAGCGAAACTCCAAACAAAGTCCATCACTGAGAGATCTATGTGTTCTTTTGTATGAAACAAGTAATTAAGAAGCTAGATGGGAATTCCAGCCTTTATTACTAGTAGATTGGAGTTTAAACGTATGGAAGTATTATTACAACTGTACATGGTGTTGGTGAGGCTGCACTGGGAGTATTGTGTACAGTTTTGATCCCTGTATTTAAGAAATGATATACGAGCATTGGAGGCCGTTCAAAAGATAAAGTGATGACAGATTGATTTATCAAGAACGGCTAGATTGGGTAGGCTTTAGAAGAACAAGGAGTGATTGTTTTTAGATTAGATTACTTACAGTGTGGAAACAGGCCCTTCGGCCCAACAAGTCCACACCGACCTGCCGAAGCGCAATCCATCCAGACCCATTCCCCTACACCTAACACTACGGGCAATTTAGCATGGCCAATTCACCTAACCCGCACATTTTTGGACTGTGGGAGGAAACCCATGCAGACACGGGGAGAATGTGCAAACTCCACACAGTCAGTCGCCGGAGGCAGGAATTGAACCCATAGTGGGCGGCACGGTGGCACAGTGATTAGCACTGCTGCCTCGCAGCGCCAGAGACCCGGGTTCAATTCCCGCCTCAGGTGACTGACTGTGTGGAGTTTGCACGTTCTCCCCGTGTCTGCGTGGGTTTCCTCCGGGTGCTCCGGTTTCCTCCCACCATCCAAAGATGTGCAGGGTCAGGTGAATTGGCCATGCTAAATTGCCCGTAGTGTTAGGTAAGGGGTAAATGTAGGGGTATGGGTGGGTTTCGCTTCGGCGGGTCGGTGTGGACTTGTTGGGCCGAAGGGCCTGTTTCCACACTGTAATCTAATCTAATCTAATCTAAATGTAATCTAATCTAAAGTCTCTGGCACTGTGAGGCAGCAGTGCTAACCACTGTGCCACCGTGCCACCGTGATCTTGTTGAAATATACAAAATTCTGAGGGGGTTTTACGGGATAGATATTGAGAAGGCATTTCTACCAATGAGAGAATCTCAAGCTCGGAACATAATTACAGAATAAGGCAACATGTACATAAAGCTAAGACGTGAAGGAATTTGTCGCAGCTTTTGCCGGACATAAAATATATAGATAGATAATTGCTTTGTGAATCTCATTTGTTGTTAAGGTTAGTCTCTCAAAGATTAGAGTTCATTATTGAAACAGCATTACTGCATCTGAAAATGTTTCACAAAAAACATGCTTTTAACATTTCTGACTGTTGACCCAGCACTTTTTAAAGAAGGATTCACCTTTCCACCACAGGAGAATAGAGGTAAAGTCACTATAGTCCCAGAAGACCAAAAGGCTGCTATATCATTAGGGAGAGACAACTGGTTGTGGTTTAACCTGTGGGTTATTATACCTAAGGGAGTGAGGTTGAAAAAGAGAATCCTTCATGGTAACCTTAGCCAGCATGGGAATTGAACCAATACATCACACACCAGCCATCCAACTAACTGGGCTGATCAATGATTTCCTGCTGATTAGAAGCTAATATATGCCACCCCACTGTTTAAGAAGGGAGCAAGACATAAAACAGAGAACCATACTTATATTAATAGCGGGAATAATGGTAGAATCTGCCACAATGGATGAGATAAGTGGACATTTGGACATTTGATTGGGTGTAATCTTCATTGAGTTGTAAATGAGAGATCATGTTTGTCAAACGTGTTGGGATTTTTTTGAGGATGTTTATAACAAAGTTGTTAAAGAGCTGTTGATAGATGTAGTATACTTAGATTTTCGGAAAGCTTTTGCTAAAGTCCCCAACAGGAGGTTAATTTACAAAGGGGAAGCACATGGAATAAAAGGTAATGTACTGGCATGGATTAATGATTGGCTGACTGAGAGAAAACAGAATAGATGGGTAATTCTGACATTGGCATGCTCTGACTAGTGTGGTGCCACAGGGTTCAGTAATTGGGGCCCCAGCTGTTTACAGTTTTTATCAATGATTTGAATGTATGGGGGCCCTTCTGTGGCACAGTGATAGTGTCCCTATCCCTGGACTGAGAGATCCAGGTTCATGTCCCACCTGCCCTAGAGGTGTATAATAACATTTATGCTCAGGTTGATTAGAGAATACCTAAATGTGGGAACTAAATGTAATTTCCAAGTTTGTGAGTATAACATAGCTAAGCAGGAAAATGTATTTGGACAAAGATGTAAAGTGGCTTCAGCAGGATTTGGACAAGCTTTAAGAGTGGACAAGAGAAAGACAGATGGAATATAAAATTAAAAAGTGTGATGTTATTCACTTTGATAAGAGGAACAGATGTGCCTAGTATTTCTTAAATGGTGAGAGGTTGGAGAAAATGTAGATGTGCAAATCAACTTGGGTATCTTTGTCACTGAAGGTTACAGCAAGCTATTGGGAAGGCTCATCGAGCCTTTGTGTTTATTGCAGGAGGATTTGAGTACATGAGTACTGACGTCTTGCTTCAATTGTACCCAAGCTTGGTTAGATTGCACCTAGAGTAATGTCGACAGTTTTAGACCTTACCTCTTTGAAGGATATTATTATCATTGTTGCAACAAAGTTTCACCAGATTTGATCCCATGATTGCAAGACAGCCCTATGAATAGAGATTGAGCAAACTGGGCCTGTTTTCTCAAGAGTTTCAAAGAATAAGAGGAGTTATAGTTGAAAAATACAAAATACTTAAAGGATTAGACGAGGTAGATGCAGATATATTGTTTCCCATTGTTGGACAGTCTAAGAACAGGGGAACTATTTGAAAATGATGGAGTAATCACTTAAGGTTGAGATTAGGGAAATCTTTTTATTCAGAGTGTTGTGAATCTTTAGAATTCTCTGCTCAAGAATGCTGTGGTATCACAATCTCTGAGCACGTTTAAAGTACAGATTGATAGACTTCTGATTTCCGATGACGTAAAGGGTAATGGGAGATAGTGTGGATAAAAGTCATTGAAGTGTTCCATCAGCCATGATCCTATTAAATAATAGAACAGGCTGATGGGTTGAATGGTCTGCAGTTGTTTTTAGATTATGTTTAAATGTGTGCAATTTAATTTTTTAAAAATCTTATCTCTCTTCATATTAATTCACTTAAGGAACTCAAGGGATCAGGACCTGATGGCTTACATTCTGGGATTTTACAAAATAATAGATGCACAAGCCCTTTACAAAAATTCTTAGGGATGGAGGGTGGTCCCTGCAGATTGCAAGTTAGTAAAAGTAATGCTACTGTGCCAAACAAGCAGCAAATGAAAGTCCAGTTATTAACATCAGTCTTTGAAAATTTGATGGGATGTATTATTAAGGAGGTTCTAACAATGTATTTACAAAATTGGTGTATGTTTAGATAAAGTCAATAAGGTTTTACAAAAGGGATGCAGAGTTTATTGGCACCTGATCCTACCATTTTAAAGTCACTGAATAAAGTGTCTTGTGGCCAACTAACTGCTACCTGGAAGGAAGCTGGCAACTGGTCAGGTAAAGCTGGGCACTGTATCGAATCTCAGGTCTCTAAGGCAGAATGTCTAGTTGGCGAAGGGTCAGGTCATGAACCAGAAGTTGATCATGCCCACCCATTTAAGGTACTTTGACATGAGTTGGCTGCAATTGAAATAGTTACTTGGAGGCAAAAGGTTTTGCTAAGAAAGTTGTTAAATCCACTGAACCACTCATCTGGCTGCAGGTAAAAGCTTGTTTTCACATTTTGATTCCGAGTGTATTACAATACGCCAGTTCAGACCTGAGCCAGGGAGGAAGGAACATCTGAGTACACCTGTTCCATACCTCTTCAAAACAACATGTTGAGAAGGAGATTGAATCCCACTCTTCAACCCTGTTTGTCTCTCCAGAAGTCTCAACATCAACAAATGGCCGGAAAAATTGAACAACTAGTTAAGGATGGAGCGAGACCAAGGACAGCCATGTGGGTTCAATGATGATCCGCCCCCCCCCCCCCCCCCCCCCCCCCCCCGCAACCTCCATGAGCTGTTTTCCTGCTGTGAGTGATTGATGAGAGATCCTGCTGACAGGAAGATGGGACCTCCCAAATTGAATAAAGCAACTCGAGTGTAATCATAAGGTCATCCAAGCAACATGTCCTAGGTGTTGTAAGAGGTTCAGGTATCTTGTAGTCTGCCAGGATGAATGTGTAATGGCTTTACAGATGTGTACATGATCCAGAATTGGCAGTACAGTGGACAGTGAAGAAGGTTACCTCAGAGTACAATGGGATCTTGATCAGGTGTGCCAAAGGGCCAAGGAGTGATAGATGGATTTTAATTTAGATAAATGTAAGGTGCTGCATTTTGGAAAGGCAAATCAGGGCAGGACTTATACACTTAATGGTAAGGTCCTGGCGAGTGTTGCTGAACAAAGAGACCTTCGAGTGCAGGTTCATTGCTCCTTGAAAGTGGAGTCACAGGTAGTTAGGATAGTGAAGAAGGCTTTTGGTATGCTTTCCTTTATTGGTCAGAATATTGAGCATAGTAGTTGGGAGGTCATGTTATGGCTGTACGTTTGGAATACTGCGTGCAATATATTATAGGAAGGCTGTTGTGAAGCTTGAATGGGTTCAGAAAAGATTTACAAGGATATTGTCAGAGTTGGAGGCTTTGAGCTATAGGGAGAGGCTGAATAGACTGGGACTATTTTCCCTGGAGGGTCAGAGGCTGAGGGGTGACCTTATAGAGGCTTATAAAATCATGAGGGACATGGATAGGTTAAATAGACAAGGTCCTTCCCCATGGTAGTAGAGTCTAAAACAAGAGGGCATAAGTTTAAGGTGAGAGGGGCAAGATTTAAAAGGGACCTGAGAGGCAACTTTTTCATGCAGAGGGTGGTGCGTGTATGGAATGTGCTGCCAAAGCAAGTGGTGGAAACTGGTCTCATTACAGCATTTAAAAGGATTCTGGATGGGTATACGAATAGGAAGGATTGAGAGGGATATGGGCCAAATACTGGACGAGATTCATTTAGGATATTTGGTCAGCGTGGACGAGTTGGACCGAAGGGTCTGTTTCTGTGCTGTATATCTCTATGACTCTATGACTTTATATATGGAAAGGTATGATGTGAGTCAAATATGGAATTGACTGAAGGAGGCATGAAGCAGGGATGCCAGTCTGCAAGGCACTGGGGGATCCTGGAGGCATGGTTGCTGAAGGTCCTCATGTATAGCAACACCAGTTTGATAGCCAGGATCATTGAGATGTTTTCAATGCTGGCAAAAGGCATTTTGGATGCACCATTGAAAACTTTTTTTTTACACAGCATATTCATTACAATCCCCCTTGGTGGTTTGCGGGAGAGAAAGCACATACACCAGAAGTGGTCAATTAAATCTATAGGCAGTTTACGTGAGAGGGAAGGTTGTATTTACTGGAGAAGTTTACACTGATAGAGACCATGTTACGGATTGGAGAAGCTGACAGAGGTAGCGAGTGTTCTGTGGATTAGAGGAAATTACAAACAGAGGATTATAGGAACTTTAGGAGATTATAGCTCTCGGGAGGGCTGTAGAGTTGGGAAGAGGTAATCAAGATAGTCAGTGCAGGGACGGGTGGGGCGGGGTAGGGCGGTTATAGTGATCATTAAGTTTAAAAGAAGAAAAAAAAGAACAAAAGGAGTGGCATGGTGGCTCAGTGGTTAGCACTGCTGCCTCACAGCACCAGGGTCCCAGGTTCGATTCCAGCCTCGGGCGACTGTCTGTGTGGAGTTTGCACATTCTCCCCGTGTCTGCATGGGTTTCCTCCCGCAGTCCAAAGATGTGCAGGTCAGGTGAATTGGCCATGCTAAATTGCCCTTAGTGTTAAATCCATTAGGTAATCTAATCTAATCTAAACAGCCTGGTGGAGGATGTGCTGGAGTTGGCAAAAGCCAATAGAATCACAGCATTGAATGAGATGAGACATAAGATAGCTCCAAAGTGGTGGGTTTCAAAGGCGTATAGCTTCTGCAAGTATAATTCTGAAAGTGGAAGCAGGGGTCTGGGGGTTAACTGGCTAGGACAGAGCATTGGGAGAAAGTGAGGACTGCAGATGCTGGAGACCATTTTTGAAAAGTGTGGCGCTGGAAAAGCGCAGCAGGCCAGGCAGCATCCGAGGAGCAGGAGAACAGACGTTTCGGGCATGGTGTGCCAGCGGGCTGAGATAAAAGGTGGGGTGGGGGGGAGGAATTTTTGGGGGGGGACGCTGGGAATACGATAGGTGGAAGGAGGTGAGTGTGAGGGCGATAGGCCGGAGAGGGAGTGGGGGTGGAGAGGTCGGGGAGAAGATTGCAGGTCAAGAGGCCGGTGCTGAATCCGGGGGTTGGGACTGAGATAATGTGGGGGGAGGGGAAATGAGGAAGCTGGAGAAATCTACATTCATTCCGTGTGGCTGGAGGGTTCCTAGGCGGAAGATGAGGCACTCTTCCTCCAGGCGTCGTGTGGCCAGGGTCTGGCGATGGAGGAGGCCAAGGACCTGCATGTCCTTGGCGGAGTGGGAGGGGGAGTTAAAGTGTTCAGCCACGGGGTGGTTGGGTTGGTTGGTGTGGGTGTCCCAGAGGTGTTCCCTGAAACTGATGGGTTTTGACTTGGAGGTTTGCACAATTTGGGGTTGATTGAATGCCTTGATGTTGAAAAGAATGAGAATTAAACCACTGGTTGCCTTCTCTGAATCATGCAAATATATGTATCTTTGGAAGATTGTGAATATATCTCAAATGAGTTCTTTATATACCAGGTTTGTTCCCTCCCCCTCAAAGCTGGAACAGGGCATCTGTCACCATCTGTCTTGATGGATCAGCATGCATCTCTGTGGAGGAGAAGGAGCCTCAGACGGTTTGGCTCACATCCTGACTCTATAACAAGCACGAAAGCAGATACACAAACCTCAATGGGAACTTCTGCATAGGCTCAAAGGCACCTACACAGTGGTGTGAGCACACTTTGTCAAAAGACCAGTTCTCAGAGACTGAGACAAAACAGGCCTCTGGCACTCAAAGGGGTGACACGTTAGGCATTGATCTGCAAGCTGATGATGAGCCTCTGGGTGTCCACCAGGGAGGTGATTCAGTGGTATATGAAGATGTGACAGAGATTCCAGGGGCACCAGCAATGGAGGCTGGAGGAATCCATTCAAATCATGAGCACTGCAATCATCCACATTTTAAAGTAACTAATAGAATTCAGGTGCCCCAAGCCAATGGAAGAAGAGAGTAAGATCTCTGGCTCATCTCAGGAAAATGGGGAGAGCTAAATGAATCACAGCAGCAAATTCCTCCCCCTAGCTAACCTGATGGTGCTTTAGTTTTCACATGTCCATTCTATACCTTATTACACTTTTGCAAAGTCTTCATTTTTGAACAAAACACTGCCTACATGCTTGCACTAAGTGAATTAGACATGGCTAAATATTGCATCAATGTAATGATGGGACGCTGACTGTAAAATGCTGCAAAGACCTCAAGATGATAAAAGTTCAAGGCCACTGTGGTGTTCAACACCATAGCTATTGGAGGAGCCCCCCCGCAACCCCCCTCCCCCCCCCCCCCCCCGCCAAACCAGCATGTGTCACAGCGATGTGACTGTCTCCCTTGAGACTTCTCGGACAGTAGGACAGTAGAACTCTAACATCTGGAGCCAAAAGAGAAAATGCTGGAAAATCTCAGCAGGTCTGGCAGCATCTGTAAGGAGAGAAAAGAGCTGCCAGACCTGCTGAGATTTTCCAGCATTTTCTCTTTTGGTTTTAGATTCCAGCATCCGCAGTAATTTGCTTTTATCTAACATCTGGAGACTTGTCATTCTTTGCCAGGATACTCCACTGGCAGGTTAGTGCCTCCATTGATCGCTGGCTGCCTGCTGCTGTTGTCTCTCTTCCACAGGTTCTTGCTCAGCTGCAAGTTCCACATCTTCCTGGACCACAGTACCTGACCAGCGTTCCTCCTTCATCACCACCTCCCTTAGGTGGGGAGTGATCTCAGGATCCGATAGTGGGGCGCATAAACTTCACTTTGTCCTGTCCCTAGTCACTGTTCCCTGATTATATCTCTTGTTAAAGGCTCAAAACTGGCAAATTTCCCTACCTTCTCCAGCACATCCTTCTGTTAAAGCCATGGTTCTGCTTGCAGACTGAATTTGCAATGCCCTCTCACACCTGACCCAACTCCCTCTGAAGGGTTTTCCTGTGTGGGCCCATCAGACAACAGAACTGGGAAATGTGAAATATCCAACAAGTTAAATAGTTTTCTAATTAGTTTGTCCAGAATGGCAACCATGTTTCTCGTCTCTGTTGCATATTGTCAGAAAGCAGTGTGATAATGTGGGGTTAACAACTCAGCATTATCACATCCAATTCTGTGTAAGTGTTTTTTTTATACTGATCCTCAAACTCATGAACCCATGCATGACTTTTCCGCTTCTATCTTCAAACAGGTATCTACAAACAATATTTGTTTAAAAAATCACTTCTCTAATTAAGTCTTTGTTTTGGAATTGGTTAAATAAGTTGTCCCTTGCATATGAAAGTATTGTGTTTGTAGGTGCAAATAGTTTTTTTTCATGACTACGATGTTCAGCAAAAATCAAAATTGTATTTTTCTGTTATAAGGTATTTCACTTTTTTTGGACCCATAACCTGATCTATTATTATTTGTTACCTTCTCAATTTCACGCAAGAAAAGCTTAACTTGTTCATAAAGTATTGAGAAATTTGCAATGGAACATGATCCTAGTATTTTCTCAGGAAGCCTATGATTATATAATTAACCTGGTGTTGTACTGTATATCTGTAAAAATTGAATTGTATGTAAAATAGTGTGTGTTATGTTTCCAGCCATTGTACTTACAAACAATGATGATTAAATGAACAACTTCTGATTTCATAGTGTTTAGGATCTTACGCAGTAATGAAATGGTAAATGCCAGTTGAGAATAGTTTTGTTTAAAAGCTAGCTATTCCATTAGAAAATACAGTATGCTCTAGAAATAAGTAGCTCATTTAGATTCTTTAAGGTCAAGGTTTTTATGTAATCAAATCCTTAGGAGAAACCTAACAGATCTTTCAGTGCACAATTCCATAATTAATGACTTTCCTCTTGGCTTCACTTTTTAAGTTGCTCCATATTTTTGCTCTTGTTATTTCATGTGTATGCAGTTTTAGCAACAATGTGACTTGGCAGAATTGTTCTCCTCACTATCTTCAGCCCCTTTTGCTGTGTGTATTTGAATGTCTTTTCAGAGGTTTCTGCATTTTGTAATCTTTGCCTTCTATCGCGATTTTCTGAGTTCGACCTCACCAAGAGTGTATTATGGAAACCTGTCTCGGAAGTATGTTGCCCTTCTTTCACTTGATGATCCAAAAGCCTGGAACTCTGTTACTAACAGCACTGTGGCTGTACCCTCACCGGTAGGATTGTGGCAGTTAGAGAATAGTTGTACCACCACCTTCTCAATGGTAATTAGTGATTGGCAGCAAATGCTGATCTTGCCAATGATGGCTTATGTCATGTGAATGAATTAATAGAAAAAACACTACAGATATTAATAGCTTAGCAGAATTAGGAACACATCTGCCTCTTTGTACTGCCTTTTTGTCCAGAATAATCCAAAACTAATCCCACTGCTCTGTATTTTCCTCATAAAAGGGTATCTTCTTCAGTGTCACGTATTTATCCAGTTTCCCATGTAAGATGTAGTGGTCTGACAAGGCATTCAAGGTTTCAAAAGCTCGCTGCAAAATTTGTCCTAAATTAGCTTCACACTCTCCCAATGAAAATTTTAAATTAAAGATTACACATTGACTCCCCATCAGATAAAATATTTGATTTCTATTTGTCTTATGAAAACTTTTTTTATTATTTTAAATTGCTATCAGATCTCATCATAATCTTCTACAGACCAGTGATAATGGCCCCATAATGTCAAGCTTCTCCTTCAAGATATAATTTGTCACGTTCTTCCTGATGAATCTACATTATATATGCTTTAGGCTTTGATGACTTTGTTATAATGGGTGCCATACCCCCCACACAAAACTCTCAACTATGGTGAAACCAACAAGTTGCATAAGTCTATTATTAACCTTTTAAAGTTAACACTTCGGTTTGTACAGTACCATTTATAAGGCAGTAGCCAAAGATTGCCACTTTTTAAGTGATTCTCAATTTGACATTATTTTACAAGTTAGCTTCACAGAGAACACTGAGTTTTCGGCAGTGACAATTTGATAAAAAAAAATACCTGTCATATGAGAACTTCTCTGGGGATCAGTAGTGCCAAACCCAAATAACAGCCTGCATTTATCACACAAGACATTTCCAAATATTTTAAAAAGGCAACAGCAGCCAAGTCATGGGAGTGAGATTCGCAAAGGAGATGGAGGGTCATGTCACAAAATGGATGTTAAGATTTTTAAAGGAAGACAAAATTAGTAGTGGAGAGAATGAATACCAGAGATAAGGTAGACTGTGAGCTGTACGTCAATGGGGAATATGAAAGGAGGAGGCAGAGGCGGTCTGGTGAACATCCAGTCAGAGTTGACAGATTAAAGGATGTGGGACATAGAAGGAGCTAACAGAGAGCTTGGGAGACAAAGATCAAAAAATGTGGTCAGTTAATTTAGGAAGAAAGTACTAGGGTAAAGGGTACAGTTTCTTTGTATCAGCCACAACAGTAGTCAAGGTGTGGCTTCACCCTTGCAAGATTGAAAGGGCACTGTTATTCTCCAGTATTGAAGTGGAACAGAATGATATACTGAACCGTATCAATAACACAAACTAAATATCTACAGTTTGAAATCAAGCTCAATTGATGCTACAACTTTCTACAAAGCAGGAGGGTTTCAGTATAGTTATTGACGGTGCTGAACTGAAATTATTATTGTTTCTTTGTTACAGTTTTATTGCAGGCAAACTCCTTCCGATTAGAACAGCAAGAGATCTCTCATTAAACAGATGAAATGCCCAAGGGTCAAGGAAAATGCGTGCATTTTTTAAGCAATCATTTATCTTTACTGATATGTAATCTAATGTATTCCCTAAGTATTGTAACAGATCCAGAGTAATATTAGGGCTGAATCTGAAAATGTGATAGCCTGTCCTATTGGCCCTTAATAAAATTTAGTCTCTGACAAGAAAAATCAAAATAGTCTAGATGATTTGACAGTAAGGCGCCATAGAAATATATAGTTAATGATGAGAACATCATGTTCAATGTGGCAAGTGTTCTTAAGGAGGAATGGCTGCATTCATTGAGTCAAATCATCAAAATATATTGCACAGATTGGGGCCATTCAACCCATGCTTCTTTCTCTTTGACCTGCTTTTTTTCCTTGTTGAATACATACATTTTTCCTTCTAAAACATTACTGCTGGTTCCATTATGCTTTCAGAGAGCACATTGAAATCATAAGAATTATTTGAAAAAAAAACTTTATCACATCTTTAATTCCTTTGCCTTTTTCTTACATATTTGTCCTTTTTCTCATTTAGTCATGGGAGGTAGTGTTGCTGGTTGGGCCAGTATTTATTATCCATCCGCAATTACCCTTGAGTAAATGGTAGTAATCTGCCCTCCTGAACCACTGAAGTTGATTTGGTTGAGGTACACTCGCAATGCCATTAGGGAGGGAGTACACCAGGATTTCGACCCAGTGACATTGAAGGAACATTGATAATATTTCCAAGTCAGGATGTTGCACGGGTTAGAGAAGAAATTGGAGTTGCTGATGTTCCCATGTCTCTACTTCCCTGTCCTTCTGGATGGTACTCAAAAATGCATTGGGGATTGCATTGAGCATGTCTGATTATGGAAAGCAGGTAACATGCAATCATTGTGTTGACTTCTTATTATGGATGTAAAAATCAGTGCTGACAAACGAGACACTCAGCAGATGCCTGCATAGCATGGGGCAAAACTCATCTGCCCTTCTTAACGGTGCCCAATCCACTGTAAAGGTAGCTGTGCTTCAACTACAGGAATTGCTAAGGCTTTCTTGATTAAAGGAAGAGAGATGCAAATGGAGCAACAGACCACAGAAAGGTTTCCCCAGGTTATTGGAGGTGACACTGAAGGCTGTGGAGATGGAGATTGAAAGGAACATGCAGGCAGGCTGCTTTAGCCTGGATGGTGTCACACTCTCGAGTATTTTTGGAGCTGTACTCATCCACGCAAGTGGGGAGTATTCCGTCAGACTCCTGAATAGTGCCTTATAGATTGTGGACAGGAAGTGAGTTACTTGCTGCGGTAGCCCTAACCCTCTGACCTGCTCTTGTCGCCACTGTGTTTATGTAGCAAGTCCAGTTCAGTTTCTGGTCAATGATGTTGAACGTGGGGGATTCAGTGATTGAATGTCAAGGGACAGTGGTATGGTTGTCTCTTATTGGTGAAGGTCATTGCCTGGCATTTGTGTGGCATGAATGTGACTTATCACTTGTCACTCAATTCTGGTATTGTCCAGATCTTTTTGCATTTCAGCATGGACTGCTTCAGTGTCTGAGGAATCGTGAATGGTGCTGAACACTGTGCAATCATCAGGGAACATCCTTACTTCTGACCTTGTGATGGAGGGAAAAACATTGATATAGAAGCTTGATGATGTTTGGGCCTAGGATATTACCCTGAGGAACTCTGGCAGAGATAGCCTGGAGCTGAGAAAACTTGACCTATAACAACCATAACCACCTTCCTATGTGCTAGGTATAACCACAACCAGCCGAAAGTTTACCACCTGATACCCATTAATTCCAGTTTTGCTCAGGCTCTGAAATAACTGCACAGGGGCTGATATCCCATCATCAAGTCACCCTTTATTTACCAGTACACATTTCATTGGCTGTGGCCAGCCAACTCAGAGTCAGTCCCTGAACTCAGGAGATTCTGAATCCTCTGGTTATGTATAAGTTTTTCCCTGAGGTAAATAAAACACTCCACATCCCATGATGCCCACCTCTCATCCCATTTTTTTTTAAGAAGTGGTGATGGTGGTTCTCCTGGTTACTTTTTTTCCTTTACCCCCACACTACAGCCTAACTGCGGTAATGCTTATATTTTCCCAGCCCCTATACTGTGTGTCGGCAGGTGTGAGACACAGTGAAAGACACAAGATGTACAAATCTTTATTTAATTTCTACCACCAGAAAGAAAGGAACCACCCAAGTGGCCAGTGACAAGCATCAAAGGACAATGCTGTCCTCTGGTTATTTTTTTAAAGGAATACCAGTTAATAAATTGTCTGTGTTGACCAGCCAGTTCAGGAATCAGGTTCCCAAAAACAGAAATCACCAGCAACTGTACACACTGGCTTTAGCCAGCCAGCTCAGAGTCAGTCTCCTAAACAGAGGAGTTTCCAATCCCCTGGTCATATTTTTTTTTTCTGAAACAGCTGCATAGAGGCAGAGTTCCAAGTGACCCTTTATTTACCAGCCCACTGGTTATGACCAGTCAGCTTGGAGTCAGTCCTCAGCTGAGGAAATTCTAATTTCCTAGTTTTTTTTTTCACCTAACTGCGGTAGTGCTTATTTTTCCCCAGCACCCATGTCGTGTGTGTGTAGGTGTGAGACACAATGAAAGACAACAGGTGTACAAATCTTTATTCAATTTCTACCACCAGGAAGAAAGGAAACACCCAAGTGGCCAGTGACAAGCAATGCCCTTCACATCAAAGGACCACGCTGTCCTCTGCTTATGTTAATCAGCCACTGCTTTCCTGATTGGTTCAGCTTAATAACCCCAATCAAGGATCTCATAGCCAATGAGGTCACCTGGGTCCAATCACTATAGACTCCTTGATGCCACACATGGTTGAATGTGACCCTGATGGCACACTCAGTTGAATGGGGCCCGCAGCCTTCGCACTGTCCAGTGTCTCCAACCATTTTTGATACCATGTTGAGAGAAGTGAATTGACTGAAGACTGCTATCTGGGATGCCAGAGACCACTTGGGATGCTGAGATGGATACTTCAGTCATCCACTGCAAATGCCTTAGCCTTATCTTTTGTACTTGTGTGTTGGGTTTTTCCATCATTGAGGATGGGGATATTTTTGGAACCTCCTCCTCCAGTGCATTGTTTGATTGTCCATTGCCATTCACAAATGGATGTTGCAGGACTGCAGATCTTAGATCTGACCCATTGGTTGTGGATCGCTTTGCTCTGTCTATCGCTGTCTGGCACACAAGTTGTCATGTTAGGGAGCTACTCCAGGTTGATACCTCCATTGTAGGTCTGCCTGGTGCTGCTCTTGGCCTGCCCTCCTGCACTCTCCATTAAACCAGGGTCAATCCCCTTGCTTGGTGGTAATGATTAGGTGAGCGATATGCTGGGCCATGAAATTGTAGTAGAGTCTAATTCTGCCGCTGTTCATGGTCCACCAAGCCTCTGTTCTGAAGATGTGTCACTAGACCGGAAACTTTAGCTTTACTTTCTCTCCACAGAAACTGTCAGTTTTGCTGAGATTTTCCAGCAATTTCTGTGTTCATTTTCTGCTTTCTTCTCTTCTTTTCTACTTTTCTGCTCTTGGTAGAGTGGGCTGGATGCCTGTGCAGAGCAGGAATGGCCAGTGGGCAGAAGGTTTATGTGGAGTGGTGAGGGCAGTGGGCGGGAGGTTTGTGCAGAGCGGGAATGGCCAGTGGGCTGAAGGCCTGTGCGGATTTGGAATGGCCAGTGGGCGAGAGATTTTTGTGGGAGTGGGGATGGCCAGTTGGCAGGACGTTTGTGCGGCATGGGGACGGCGAGTGGGCTAGAGGTTTTGCGGAATGTGGATGGACAGTGGACGGGAGGTTTGTGTGGAGTGGGAATGGCTATTGGGCGGGAGGTTTGTGTGGAATGGGGATAGGTGGGATGTTTGTGCAGAGTGGGGACGGCCAGTGGGCTGCAGGCCCGTGTGGAGCAGGGATGGCCAGTGGGTGGGAGGCTTGTGTAGAGCGGGAATAGCCAGTGGTCTGGAGGCCTGTGCGAAGCGGGAGGTTTGTGCGGAATGGGGATGGCCAGTGGGCGGGAGGTATATATGGAATGGGGGTGGTCAATGCGCGGGAGGCCCGTGCAGAGTGGGAATGGCCATTGGGCTGGAGGCCCGTGCAGAGAGGGGATGGGCATTGGGCTGGAGCCTCGTGTGGAGCGGTGATGGGCATTAGGCTGCAGGCCCGTGTGGAGTGGGGACTGCCATTAGGCTGGAGGCCTGTGTGGAGTGGTGATGGGCATTAGGCTGGAGGCCTGTGCAGAGCGGGGATGGGCATTAGGCTGGAGGCCCCTGCGGAGCGGGGATGAGCATTAGGCTGGAGGCCTGTGCGGAGCGGGGATGGGCATTAGGCTGGAGGCCCGTGCGGAGCGGGGATGGGCATTAGGCTGGAGGCCTGTGCGGAGTGGTGATGGGCATTAGGCTGGAGGCCCGTGCGGAGCGGGGATGGGCATTAGGCTGGAGGCCCGTGCAGAGTGGGGATGGGCATTAGGCTGGAGGCCAGTGCAGAGCGGGGTTGGGCATTAGGCTGGAGGCTTGTGCGGAGTGGTGATGGACATTAGGCTGGAGGCCAGTGTGGAGTGGGGATGGGCATTAGGCTGGAGGCTTGTGCGGAGTGGTGATGGACATTAGGCTGGAGGCCAGTGTGGAGTGGGGATGGGCATTAGGCTGGAGGCTTGTGCGGAGTGGTGATGGACATTAGGCTGGAGGCCAGTGTGGAGTGGGGATGGGCATTAGGCTGGAGGCTTGTGCGGAGTGGTGATAGCCAGCAGGTGGGAGGTTTGTGTGGAGCTGGGATGGCCGGTGGGCTGCAGGCCCGTGTGGAGTGCCATTAGGCTGGACGCCTGTGCGGAGTGGGGACAGCCAGTGTGCAAGAGGTTTGTTTGGTCCTCACTGGAGACTGGTGATGGCAGTCAGCGACTTGAGAGCCCAGGCAGATCGTCGATGGAAGCCCCCTGCACTGATCTGCAGAGTGGAAATGGCCATTGGGCTGGAGGCCTGTGCAGAGAGGGGATGGGCATTGGGCTGCAGGCCCGTGTGGAGTGTGGTAAGTAATGTAAATATATTCCTTTCAGTTTTCCTGAATTTCTGTATTTTGTAGCTAAGATCTGTACCCAGGTATGTTTTTCCTAAGATGGTGACATATAGGGCAACTTTGTAAATTTTTCACTGCATTCTTTTACATCTGTACCTGAGTGCACGTGACAATAAATAATACTTTATTCAAATTCTTCGTCTTTGTTTATGTTCAAGGTTGAAATTGATAGATTTCTGAGTACCAGTGGTAAGCACTCTTATGGGCTGGGCTGAGCAACAGATATTGAAATGTTTGATCAGCCATGATTGCATTGGAAGTTGGGCCAGGATTGCTGTGCTGAATAGCCTCTTCCTGAGCGTATGCCCCTATTCTAGTGTTGTAATTGTAATGGAACAGCTTATCAAGGGCCGTGGCAAGTTCTGGAACACATGTCTTCAATACAGTAGGTTGTCAGGACCCATCACCTTAGCAAGTGTTCAGTGCCTTCAGCCATTTCTTGATATCATGTGGAGTGAATCAAATTAGCTGAAGACAGGCGTCTGCAATGTTAGGGTCCTCTGGAAGAGACCAAGGTGGATCATCCACTCTGCACTTCCGGTAAAAGATCGTTGCAAATGCTTCAGCGGTGTCTTATAAACTGAGGTGCCAGATTCTTCCATCATTGAGGTTGGGGATACATTTGTGTAGCTGCCTTTCCAGTCTATTTGTTTAATTGTCCACCATCATTCATTACTGGACATGGCAGGACTGAAGAGCTTAGATCTGATCTATTGATTCTGGGTAGTTGTGGTTGTGGACAGTGATGGCCTGGTCAATCATTTGCATTCTAGAAGGCATAAGCAGCAAATAGTGCTGTTTCATAGCTTCATCAGGTGGACACCTCATTTTTAACTATTCTTGCAATGACACCTGGCAGGCCTTCGTGAACTATTCATTGAACTAGAATTGATCCCTCGCTTCGGTAGAGTAGGGGAGATGCCAGGCCAGGAGGCTGCATAATGTGCTGGAGTACATTTCTGCTGCTGTTGATGGCCCACAGCACCTCATGGATGCTCAGTCTTGAGTTGGTAGCTCTGTTCAAAGCTTATCCCTTTTAGCACAGTGATAGTTCCAAGCAACACGATGGAGGATATGCATGATGTGAAAAAAGACCAGGGCTGCGCAATGGTCACTCTTTTACTGATACTGTCATGGGCAGATGCATTTGTGGTAGGCAGATTGGTGAGGATGAGGTTAAGTATATATTTTTAACCTCTTGATTCCCTCACAATCTGCCACAGACCCAGTCGAACAGTTATGTCCTGTAAGAGCCTTTGGACAAAATGTGTTAGCTTGGATGGAGATTGGGAAATATGCAAGAGGCATGTGAGAGGTGAGGGCTGGAAGGCTGCTTTAAGTTGCATTAGTTATTTTGTTAATGTCAAATTGCTACTGCACAGTGACACGCCTTCCAGCCAACCCACATACATAACCAGCAGCCTCCAGTATCCTTCCAGTGTTGCCTGCTCTGCCTCCATCACCACAGAATAAAATCCAACCAACAAATAGTATATTGGTCTTAATAGCTGGAGGATGTGAGTACAGGAGCAGGGATTTTCTTCTACTGCAGTTATACAGGGCCTTAGTGAGCATTGTGTGCAGGTTTGGTGTCTTCACTAAAAAGGATGTATTTCCAATACAGGGTGTGCTGAGGCGGTTCACTAGGCTGATACTAGGGATGGCAGGACTGTCCGAAGAGGAGAGATTGGCTTGACAGGGCCTGTATTCACAAAAGTTTAGAAAGTTGAGAAGGAATCTGATTGAAGTTCTAACAGGGCACATGGAGGAAGGATGTCTTCCCTGGTTGAGGAGTCTGGAACCAGGAGCCACAGTCTCAAGATATGGAGCAGACCATTTCACAATGAGGTGAAGAAAGATTTCTTCACTCAGTGGTGAGTGGACCTGTGAAATTCTCGACCACAGAAGTCTGCGGAGGCCAAATCACTGAACACATTCAAGATAGAGAGATACATTTTTAGATTTTAGAAGCATCAAGTGTTATGAAGAGAAAGTGGGAATATAGCATTGAGGTAGAATATTTGTCATGATCACATTGAATGTCAGAGCAGGTTTGAAGGGCTGAATGGACTATTCCTGCTCCTGGTTTCTGCGTTTCTCCCAGGCCAGTTTTTCCAGAAATGTCCCAAGTCCAGAATGTTTGTATTGTAAAGAGAAATAGGGTTATTGTAGTGAATGTTAATTGATTTGGACTTTCTCCTAGATTCATGTTGACGTATGAGATTTTGTTTTTGTTACAGAGCTGTGTGTTACTACAGCAGTTTTATTTCCCTTAGCTTCAATGTCCTGTAACTACTGACTAATAGTTATGAAATATGAGCACTAAACACCTCCCTTGAGACTGGGAACCTCCTGACTTCCACATTGCTACCAAGAGAAATGAAATGTTTGCACATCACAGTTATTTTCATTTCACATAAGCAACGTAAGCATCGATCTAAATTCATAGTGTGTTCTGGAATGGGAGGTACACAGGTCAACAGGAAGTTGGCAGTTCTGTGCCCAGTGTACCAGATGTGTCTGAGCAAACTCTGACCTCCATGGACTGACTGTCTGTGATCTCAATTAACTCAAGTAACCTATGAACTGGTTTGTTAGTCTGTTTTTAAATAGAATTGCAATTCTGTGAAATAATGCAAGAATGGTTGTTTTTATAACTTTATCCCAGGCTTTCAACACCTTTGTTTTGAATATATTTCCTTAGAATTCTCTTTGAATGTAGAGAATGTTGTTCATTCAAAATGTTCAGCCATACTGCTGGAAGTAAACATTTATCTAATTATCTCATACCTGCTTGAGATATCATTGAGAGGTATGTCTCAATAATCAGCATTTGAAATATTTCAAATGGCCAACTTTTATGAGTGAAACCAGGAACATGATGTCCAGTTAACTCACGCTGAAAGCTGCTCAATGGACACCTTGTACAGGGACTACTTTTCCAATCATAGTCGGACTTTAAAGGACTGCACAAAAAAACAAAGGAAGTGCATTTTCTCCAAGTATCCTTATTTTGCCTGGTCTTATATGAAACTGATTAAATACTGTAAAATGACAAAACACAGTGAACTTGATTTGGAGCCTTCCAGTTTTATTCTTAATATGACCATTTAACTTGATATGTTTGATTGCATTTGGAAATGTAAGTCCAATGGCCTTAAAAGGCTGGCCTATCGTACAAAAGGGAAAAATATGTTTTGCTTCAGAAGTTTGTTACTATCAAGACATGTATTCTGTATTTCATTGGCAAAAAGCAGTGACCTGATATTTTACAGAATAGATTATGAGCCAAAACAGTATTTTCATTGATGAAGAGCAGTTTGGGCTTTACAGTGATGCAAATCCTGAATACCTTAGGCAAGAGGGCAATTGATTTGATACTGTTCAGGCCTTCCCAGAATCTAGAATTTTCATTGATTCTTGGAACACTTTGTGCATCGTTGTAGTGCCAAGTCTCTAAATTGTTCATCAGCAAGTGGAGGAATTTGTATTTGGCACAATCATTGCACTGTTACAAACACTTGCCCCACCTCCAGGTGGTTCAGGGAGTGGAGTGTGAGAACCGCTCCTGAATAAAGTCTTAGACTACATCCACTGTATTCTAATTTCATTGTGAATACTTCAATTTTGTCTGACATTGAAATTCTTCCAGTATTAAGATAGCAGCTGAAAGCTTTCTTTAGTTTTGCTATAAGACAATAGGGCTGATACTTCATGATAGTATTGGTGTGGTAATGATGTTTATGGTGCTGGATTAGAAATGGAAATGTGTGAGTTGAAAGTTGTCAAACTGAGTTTAATCAATCTGGGCTCAAATGTTATCAAAATACTTCTGTTTTACTCATGAGATTTTCAGGGAAAGTCACCCCCCTCTCTTTGTCTATTGTGACTCTGTTCACACTGACTAATTTTTACTGTCCTTGGAAGTGCTCGACCAAGCCGTTTAGCTGTCCAATTAGCCTAAAGGTAAGCCTAGGGATAGACATTAAATAAAGCCTTGATAATGTCACCCACATTCTACAAACAAATGTGATTGCTCAGATCTAACCGTGGCAATGACAAAGAAAATGTCAAAGATATTGTTGCTCATCTGAAACAGACACCAATGTTTGGAATCCACACACCTGAAGAATAATACAGCAATCCAGAAATTGCAGTCAGTGATTCTATTCTTTTCAAAAGGGCAAGTTATTCCAATTGTAAGCAATAGAATCTATAAACATGAGAAGTTAGCTTTAGTAGTCTCACTATGATATCGTTTGCTGAATGAGGTGTCATTGTTTTTTTAAATTGAATATTATCTTCACAGTTTACTGCTAAGCACATGCACTGGCCTTGAATTATTATAACATAGCATTTTTTGCTTCACAATGTGTATACCTTTGTTTTAGCTTGTATCTTAATCCAACCAGAATTCAGTTATTTACAATCTGATACTTTTCATTAAAAGCACTGAATCATTTTACTGTTTGGTTAAGCGGAGCCTATTTAAAACTGAGATGAGGAGGAATTTATTCTCTGTGGGTTGAGTATCTTTGAAACTCCTTGCCATGGAGAGCTGTAGGGACAGAATCCTTGTGAATGTTTAAGGCTGAGATAGATAGATTTGTGATTAGTTGGGGAATCAAGGGTTACAGGGAAAGGGCAGGAATGTGGATGTGAAGAATGTTGCATCAGCCATGATCCTATTGAAGGGTGACGCAGGCTTGAGGGGCCGAATGGACTACTCCTCTTCCTATTTCTTATTGTATTATGATTCACTGCCTACTAAAATACTTGACTGTGATTGGTCAGTCAACCTGCCTGCTGGCATTACTGCTTCTGCACTTCTGACAGCAGATTTAATCTGTTTTGGGAAAGGGAAGGTCTATGGCACAGAGATCACTAAATCTTTCCATTCTTTAATTCTTGTATGGGATGAATGTGTCACTGGCTAGGCCAGCATTTTGTTGCTCATTTCTAGTATTGCTTGACCCGGTAGGCTCTCAGGCTATATCTGAGGACAGTTAAAAGTCAACCACATTGCTGTGAGTCTGGAGTCATTTGGAATCCAGACCGGGTAAAGATGACAGACTTCCTTCCTTGAATGATATTAGTAAACTAGATGCATTTTCGCAACAGTTAACAATAGTTACATGGCTGCCATTTGATGAGCTTTTGATTCCAGGATTTTATTGAATACAAATTTCTACACCTGCTCTGGTGAGATTCAAATCCCTGTTCTCAGAACATTAGCCTGGGACTCTGGATTACTTGTCATCATCTTTCTTCAGTGTAAGTGGTGGGCACCACAAAACCTCTGACATTGTTACATGTTAAAGGTGCTTCTAATGAATTGCAAAATTCAATTTCAAAATAGCGATATAGAGTTGTACAAATTGGAAACAGACCCTTCGGTTCAACTCATCCATGCCGGTCAGATATACTAAATTATTCCAGTCCCATTTGCCAGCATTTGACCCATATTCACCTAAACCCTTTCTCTTCATCCAGATTCCTTTTAAATGTTGTAATTGTGCCAGCTTCCACCACTTCCTCTGGCAGTTCATTCCACATACCATCCTCTGTGTGAAAAAGTTGCCCCTTAGGGTCCCTTTCAAATCTATACCCTCTATCTTTGTACTCCTCTACCCTGGGACAATTCACCCTATCCATGCCCCTCTTGATTTTATAAACTTCTAAAAGATCTCCCCTCAACCTCCGAAGCTCCAGCCTATATGGCCTCTCCCTATAGCTCAAACCCTCCAATTCCGGCAACATCCCTGTTTTTTGAATGCTTTCAAGTTTAACAGCATCTTTCTTATAGCAGGGAGACCAGAATTAGATTTGTTTAATATTGCCACTTGTACCTAGGTACAGTGAAAAGAATTGAAGCAGTATTCCAAAATTGGCCTAACCAATGTCCTGTACAGCTACAACATGGCCTCCCATTTCCTATACTCAATTTACTGACCAATAAAGGCAAGTGTACCAAATGCCTTCTTCAGTACCTTGCCTATCTGTGACTCCACCTTCAAGGAACTGTGAACCTGCACCCCAAGGTCTCTTTGTTTAGCTACACTCCCCATTACGTTGAAAACCAATTTGCCAGACTTTTCCAATTGGAAAATCAAGTGTAGATTTGTCTGTATTTATCTGTAGGATGGCCTATGTTATTAGGTGGCACTGTGCTGCAAGTTTTACTAAGTTTCAATTTAGTTTCTGAAACAATGGTTGTTCTGGCATATTCGTGCAAAATAACAGGCTGAATGCACCTGCAGTTACAAGATCTGACTACAGATGTCACTATGGAGCAGCCTATATAAAGTCATTGTTTCTCATATGACATTTACTAGTGGTCCCTGATTCAGTGTGTTCTCTTCAAGTCCCCTTTGTGATCACTGGCTGGTCCAAAATGCAACACATTAATGTGCAACAGCCCAGCCAATTGAAAAAGAGAGAACAATCCAGAACCTCATCCCTATCACTGTTCAGCATCACTTAACCAGCATGCACAGCACATATCAGCAGAAGTTAAGCTTTTGATAAGCAATATTTATGCCACTTTAAAATATATAACAGACAGATTGTATGTAAGGCACTTGTGGGGCAGACTAAAAGAGGAACTGGTTATGCATGAAACAAAAAAACCCCAAAGAATGACAGATGGTGAAAATCTGAAACAAAAGCAGATGGTGCTGGAAAAGCTCAGCCGATCTGGCAGCAGTTATGGAGTGAAAGCAGTGTTAATGTTTCAGGTCCAGTGACCATTCTGCAGAATTCGGTTGCTATACCTGAAACATTAACTCTGCTTTGTCTCCACAGATACTGCCACATCCCCACCAGAAATTTCTGTTTTGGAACTGGTTGTATGTGGAGACCAAAATGAGACTGAAGCTCTTCAGCTTGGACATCATTTTTTTGGAGTCGCATCAGAAGCAGAAACATTTTTCCCATTCATTCTGATGTGTGTCTTTCCAAGGGAAGGTAGTTGAGTTAGGATCTAGAATCTGCTTGACCTGCGAACTGCTCTCATGCCCAATGCAAATGTCTCATCCTGGAAGCCTTCTCTGCTCCCTCAGATCTCTCCTTGTTTGGTACTGGTATCTCAGATCACCTCCACCCTGTGACTTCTTACCGGCTTAATTGCTTCTTGTACTTTTCTCATTGCCTCCAGTATTCTGACTGTATAAACATGTGGCAATTTGGTTACCAATTATACTGTCCAAACGTATATCTTTAGTGTGAGGATGTGAAGAATAATGTCCAAACCCATTCATTTTTATCAAAGGCTTACTTTTTACATATTTATCACCAAACATTTATGCGTATTCCAATGCCAAAGGATTGCGGGGCCGCAAGCATCATTGAAGTAACAGAAAATGCTGCAAAAGCAAGTTGGAGAACTGGTGGTGGTGGCAGCTGAGAGGAATAGGAAGGTTAGGGTTAGACACATAATGATGGGCCCTCTTATGGTGCAGAGGTAGTGTTCCTACCTCTGGACCGGTAAGGCCAGGTTAAAGTCCCAGTGTGTCGTCACATCTCTACACAGGTTGATTAGAAAAGTAGTTTAAATAAAAAAAAAGATAGAGCCATGCAGATTTGAGACATAAACAGCCACATTGGAACTAAAGAGTACTCACAGTATCACTGAAGATGTCACATGCTGCAGGTGCTTAGAATGGTTACTGTAGAAAATGCTATTATCAGAACACAGTAGTGATAGAAGTCCTCTCTCTCTGTAATGTTGTAAAGAGGAAAGAGATCTTTTTGCAAAGTGGGCACAAAAATGCATGTTTTGCAGTACTTAGTGCCTCTGTTTTACTGCTGAGAAACATCATGCCTTCAATCTTGGAAACAATGTGTAAATATCTATAATGACTATGACAAACTGAAATTCAAGAAGAACTGTTTTAATTTTTGTGGAAAGTTATACATCTAAGTAACATATATAGTTCTGAGCATCATTTCGCAAACTGTATATGTGCCACAGCTAAAGTAATGTAAATAATGGTAAGGTTATTTTATTTTGAGGCAGTCCAACAACCGCTTTGTTTAAGAATGTGGAAGGACTTAAGGCTGTCTCCCTGGAAACTTAAAATATAATTTTGTATTCTTGGCTTCAAAAACCTGTGTGCAATCTTTACATAAGAAACAGAGCAAAAATATAATGATCGCCACAATATAACATTAGCAGCTTGTTTGCAAATCTTCCAAAATGTTATTCAAGGGGATGTGACGGTGTATTCTTGTTGAGCTAGTAACTTACAGACCTAGGTTATGGTGTGGGAATCCATGGCATATGGTGGAATTTGAATTTTTAAAACATCTGTTGTAAAACAATACCATCTGGTACACCAATGTGTTTTAAGGAAGGAAATCTGCCTGCTTTACCTGATCTGCCTGATCCGCTCCTGACCCCATTACAGCCTTGGTTCAAACATGGACAGAAGAGCTGAACTCCCGTGGTGAAGTGAGTTGAGCAAGACTGCCTTTAACATCAAGATTACAATTGATCAAGTCTGGTGCTAAAGCTGGAATCAATGGGAATCTGGAGAGAATACTCTCGATTTATTGGAGTCATATTTAGTATGAGGAACGTTGTTTGCAGTTGTTGGAGATCAGTCATCGCAGCTCCAGGACATCTCTAGGTAGTGTCCAAGGCCTAACCATCTTCAGCTGCTTCATCAATGACCTTTCCTCCAGCATAAAGCCGGAAATGGGCATGGACTCTGATGACTGCATGATGGTGCACCCCATTCCCAACTTCTTGCAACTGATGCCATCCATGTCAATAGGCAGCAAGACCTCGACAGTATCCAGCTTTGGGCTGACAAGCAGCAAATAACATTTGTGCCAAACAAATGCCAGGTAATGACCATCTCCAACATGACAGACTCTAGCTGCCGCCCCTTGACATTCAGTGGGGTTACCATCACTGAATCTCGCACTATCAACATCCTGAGGTTACCATTGACCAGAAACTCAACTGGACCAGTCATATAAATACAGTGGTTGCAAGAGCATATGGGAGACTAGAAACCCTATAGCGACTAATTCACCTTCTGACTCTCAAAATCTGTCCACCATCTGCAGGTGCATGTCAAGAATGTGATGGAACATTTCCCACTTGCCTGGATGAGTGGAACTGCAATAATTCTTCCGAGGCCTGACATGATCCAGGACAAAGCAGCCTGCTTGTTGCCATCATTTCCACAAACATTCACATTCTTCACCACCAACACTCAGTTCAAAATGCACTGCAGAAATTCTCCAAAACTCCAGAGATAGTGTTTTCCAAATGTGCGACCACTTCCACCTAGAAGGACAAGGGCAGCAGATACGTAGGAACACCATCAGCTGCAAGTTCCACCCAAGCCACTGGTCATCCTAACATGAAATTGTATCATTGTTCCTTCACTGTCACATAGAGACATAAAAAATAGAAACAAGATAGGGTATTCAGCTCTTTAAGCTTGCTCTGCCATTCAATATGATCATGACTGATCATCCAGCTTAGTACCTTCTTCCAACTTTCACCCCATCTCCTTCGGTCCCTTTAGCCTTAAGGGCTACGAATATTTTCAAGAAAGAAAAAGGTAATGTTCTCGCCTCGACCACTTTTTGTGGCAGAGAATTCCGCAGGCTCACTATTTTCGGGGTGAAAACTTTTTCATCTCAGTCCTAAACGGCCTACTCCATGGCCTTAGAACCCTTAGTCACTAGCTGTAATTCCTGAATCTTTCTCACTAATAGCATTGTGAGTGTGCCTACACCAAATGGACTACAGTAGTTCAAAAGTTAAGTTCTTTTCAAGGGCAACTAGGGATGTGCAATAAATGCTGTACCAGCCAGCAAAAGTCCACATGCCAAGAGCAAACTTTGTATGTGTAGAAGTTGCACAAGGTACCAACCCTGAGCTCAGCACCTATTTATTTATACTCAAAAGTGCTGAGCATTTTACTTTCAAGAATCCAGCCTGTGCCATTCATCACTCTGTCATTATGTACTATTTTAGCCTCTAATTATTATTTATCAACATTCTGTTTTTGTTTCTTGTTCTTTTACTTATTCGTTCAGGGACTTAAATTCACTTGCGACCCTACCCTATTTCCCTGCCAACCCCCTTACCCATTTATTTCACACACTCTGAACCTGAGTCACATACGACACTCATCTTAACAAGCCTTTTAATGATCTTAAACTCTCACACAATGGGCGTTTGGAACGCGTTGCCAGCAGAGGCAGGCATGGTAGATCCATTTAAGATGCGTCTAGATAAATGCATGAGTAGGTGGGGAGTAGAGGGATACAGATGCTTAGGAATTGACCGACAGGTTTAGACGGTCCTGGGTTATAAATATTCTTTGTTCGTTGTTCTTTTTTCCATTGCTTTTCAAAGAGTTTTTGGAACATTTTAATTCTCTAGCTGCTGTATTCGGCTCAGTAATGCCATAGAAATGGTAGTCAGTGGCTTCCGCGTGGATTCTCCATACATTCCCGCGAGAACCCCGACATTGCTCTGAAGGATTGTTCATTGGAAGATTGCTCAGAAAAATTAGAAGTTGTTGGAACTGAGAAAGTTCAGGCCATCAGAATAATGAGATGTTCAAACCAGCAAACTCAAAAGGGAATCATAAACAGTCGAAATGATGCAAGGAAAGAAACTGAAGAACACCAGTTAAGTAAAGGCAGGAGGTTTTTTTTCTCTGGAACTGCATGTTTATAACAGGATGGTGTCGGCAAGTAGGTTGAATCCTTGTTTTGATGTTTGTTGTTAAAGCCTCATCTGGATATGTTTTAGTGACTTATCACCATGTTTTTCTTTTACCACTATATTAACCAATTATCAAAATTAAATAAATGGTGCATCAAACCAGGTTGAATTCTGGGATCTGATTCATCCAGTATCATCATCAGCTAGGATCATAACAATAAAACAACCCTGAAGAATGGGCACTGGACCTAAAGCATTAATTCTGCTTTCTCATCACAGATGCTGCCAGACCTGCTGAGTTTCATTTTTTTTCAGCAATTTCTGTTTTAGGTTAGGATCATAATAATGTCCTCTCTTTCATTCCATGCTGAGAAGAAAGATGCCTGCAGCTCACGACCATGGCAATGGTGATTTGGGGGAAACGGATGTTATTTCACAGGCAGCTGTGCAGGGTCTTCAGAAAGCATGCAGATGAGGATAATGATGAAGAGAAAGACCAGTCATAGTTTAGATTAGATTACTTACAGTGTGGAAACAGGCCCTTCGGCCCAACAAGTCCACACCGACCTACCGAAGTGCAACCCACCCCCCCCAACATTTACCCCTGCCCCTAACACTACGGGCAATTTAGCATGATCAATTCACCTAACCTGCACATTTTTGGACTGTGAGAGGAAACCGGAGCACCCAGAGGAAACTCACACAGACACGGGGAGAATGTGCAAACTCCACACAGTCAGTCGCCTGAGGCGGGAATTGAAGCCGGGTCTCTGGCGCTGTGAGGCAGCAGTGCTATCCACTGTGCCACCGTGCTGCCCACTATGAAGGATGTAGCTTACCATGTAGAGGTGACTATAGGGCAGGATTTCACCCAAGTCATGAGTAGTCAAGAGGGGCCCAAGTTCTCCAAAGGAAAAACAGCATCTCTTTCTTAGTATTTCTTTACTTACTTTTGTGCCAGATGTTTAACCAACTTAACACAGCAGCTGAGGATAAGGAGGACAAGGAAGAGTAGAAGAACAAGGACTGGTGAGTATAATTGGAACCAGAGATCCTCAGCTCATGGGTCTGAAGTTGTGCAGGAACAAGCAGCACCTGAGAATAGGAACCAGGGCCTTCAGTGCCATTGAGCAAATGGTATCAAGACAAGGTGGAGTGAAGGTATTGCAGCTGCCTGCAGAGGAGTGAAAGGCAGTGCCAGAGCTGCTGCAGGATGTGGCAGAGCTATTCCTGTGACACTGAATATCATAGTGACTTTGTACCAACCCTCCTTTCAAACCTTAATTGGGAACATATGCAGCATCAGGTAACTGCAAGTGCATTTGTGAGTTTACCAATGCTGTTTACAGGAAATGAATACCGTTCACCATGGAACCAGAGAGCTAAGGTACATGAGACGTTTGACTTTCAACCATCGCTGCATTCCCTCAGGAAGAAGGGGCCATCAACTGTGTGGCATTCAGAGCTCCATGGTTTCCTCCAGCCAGATTCCTGAACAGGATGGGATTTCACTCTTTTCAATATCCAGTTTGTTTGAAGTCCCAGTTTGTGAATGACCCCAATGTGAAAGCCACGGACTGATGCTGAACAGAGGTGCATGTCATGCAAACACTAGGGCCATTATTGAACAGTCAATTGGTGTCCTGAAGATACACTCCTATTGCCTGGACCTCTCAGCAGGAATAGTCCAGTTCAACCTCGTTCAGTGATGGGGTGAGAACTTTGGGGAGATGGACCAACCACGTTCCTCCTTGGATAAGGAAGACTGACAAAGATGTGAAAAAAAGGTCAGGAGAGTAGTGAGACTAGGAGAACAGATCTGAAAGAATCTGTTCGTGGACAATCAGAAATGTGAACCAATTATAACATGGACATATTTCTGTTCTTGCCACTTGGTTTGCCATTAGTTGTCAGTCACTTTGCTCCCTGGGGATGAATAACCTCGTGTTCAGTTTCTTGGCCAGGACATCAGTATGAAGTTATGTTTTACTACTAAGGGCTGCACTTTTCATGACTCAAACCTCAGTTTGCAAAGGGACAGTCATCAATCAATGCAGAGGGGCTAAACTATACTGATTGACTCCCGAAATCGTAACATCCTACTTAAATTTACACTTTCCAGTAGTTGTGTTCGTGCCAGAACTAGCAATAAATGAGAGTCTTTGTTTTGTTTCATACAATGTGCATATGAGCATCTAGATTGATTAGTGCTCCTCAGAGTAGACAACATGTAAAATGTAAATAGTCAGAAACTTTAGCGATTGAAAAAGATAACAGGACTGTGTTTTTGTCAAGTGTCAGGTTGTGGAGAAGGTTGAAGATTCAAGTACTTTTTTATAGCAGAAACTGATGGTTCTATTGGACCTGATTCTCCATAACAGCTACCACCTGGTCCATGGATTCAGCCATATGCTCATATACATGAGCTATAAAAGCAGACAGAGCTTGAACAAACCTCTATGCCTTTCGCTCCAGTCTGCCCCTAACCTATGATACCTCTGTCAGATGTTCTAGTGCTTGCTTATGCATTACAGTCAGTTTATTAATGCTGATTCCACAGACAACTTAACGTTTCTCCAGCAGGCCTCAGAGTGTCAGAGATGGAAATGTGTTGCTGGAAAAGCGCAGCAGGTCAGGCAGCATCCAGGGAACAGGAGAATCGACGTTTCGGGCATAAGCCCTTCTTCAGGAATGGGGAAAGTTTGTCCAGCAGGCTAAGATAAAAGGTAGGGAGGAGGGACTTGGGAGAGGGGCGTCGGAAATGTGATAGGTGGAAAGAGGTCAAGGTGAGGGTGATAGGTCAGACTGGGGTGGTCCCGACCTCTCCGCCCCCACCCCAGTCTGACCTATCACCCTCACCTTGACCTCTTTCCACCTATCACATTTCCGACGCCCCTCTCCCAAGTCCCTCCTCCCTACCTTTTATCTTAGCCTGCTGGACAAACTTTCCCCATTCCTGAAGAAGGGCTTATGCCCGAAACGTCGATTCTCCTGTTCCCTGGATGCTGCCTGACCTGCTGCGCTTTTCCAGCAACACATTTCCAGCTCTGATCTCCACCATCTGCAGACCTCACTTTCTCCTCAGAGTGTCAGAGACCATGGCTGTTTCTTCCTGTAGCTGCTATGCCAGTAACAGCTCTGTGCTCACTAGAATGTGACCCTGAGCCTACTCTGGATACTGTCCTCATTAAGGTGGATGTCTCCGATGAAGGTTGGGACAGAAACCCATCCTCTGATGTTTGTGACTGTGTCTCCCCAGAGGTCTAGTTTGAGCGATTGGTAGATAGGCCCAGGTGTCTGGGCTCCTCTTTTTTGGTTCACTTGGAATTGGATCCAGAGGCCACTTAGAAAAACATAAAGATTTGATCATATCATAAGCCACCAGTGTTACACAGGTTTCATTAAGATGTTGAAATTTGATGTACAGCTGGAAATAGCAGAATGGATGCTTCCTCATTAAATGGTTGTAGATATTCAATCTCCCTTTCAGCATTCGCTTCTCCACTGTCAGCTCAACAGCCTGCTCTTCAAAATGCTTAAAGAATCTTATGTCAGGCATATGGCTCATCACTGCTATCTCAACATGTCTTTCATCAGCTCAAGGAAAGATGCATGATTTGGTGTTACCATGGGTACAGGAATATTCTGTCTGCATTGATTGTGACAGATCGAGATACCAATCTAGGATTTGTGATTGTCCATGTGCATTCATAGAAGCAAGAATGTAGAATGGTGGAAGTTAGGAGTTCAAGGGTTCTAAACAAGACCTCTTTTAGTGTCGGTAAATTTGGTGAAAAACAATGAATAATGAAATGATGTGCATGCCTGAGATACCTGGGAGATGTTCAGCTAGAAGCCATCCTTTGGGGCTGTATCCTTATCCTAAGCTACCCTTTGAAAAGCTTTCAGATTATGCATGTTCTCATCATTTTGAAGAAAGGTCAGTGAGCTGATGGTGGATGAGCTGCTGAGTGATGTTGCTCTGCTCTGGTTATGTATGAAGCGTGAATCCTGGCACACGTGTACACTGTCGTGCATATGGTGATAGACATTGATTCCATATGAAGCATCCAATCTTCTCTATGCCAGTCCTCTGCAGTAGCAACTTTACAATTATAATTCTCACTCAGGAAAACAACACACCGAGCAGAGGGGTGTAGCTGCAGAGTATAGTAATCTAGAGTCCCATATTAAAATATAGAGACATGGTGACAAGCTTGAATTTAATAAAGACCCTAAATTAAAAGCTTGACTGACAACGACCATGAAACTGCTGTTGATTGTTGTAAAAACCTATCTGGTTCACTGATATGCTTTAGGGAAAAAACTCCACCATCTTTAACATGTTCCCAGCAGGCCCATAATTAAATCGATCCAACCTCTTGGTTAACCTCAAGACTTGACTAACTAGTTCTTTAATATTAAAAACCCCACAACACCAGAATATAGTCCAACAGAGGGGTACTAGCTTTGTGAGCTCAGATGAAAGAGTAGTGCTGCAAAAGCTAGTGCTTCCAATTAAATGTGTTGGACTATAACTTGGAGTTATGTAATGTTTAACTTTGTCCATCCCAGTCCAACACCGGCACCTCCACATCATAGTTCTTTAATATCACAACACACAACAGTTCAGTAGAAACTAAATTGACAAGGATATTTTTAAAAATGTTGATGTCAGGTAAGGAGAAGGATTTGAAGAGAAAATATGATCCTTATCCATCTAATCGTAACAGTATCCCAAATCTTTTTAGCTGTAAACCATAATAAACTATTTATTTTTCATGATCCTGCTCTTTGGATACATTTGAGCCTTTTAAATCCACGCTATTTTGAAAATAACAATTTAAATGCCATTTAAAATACCTTTCATTTTTAGTACAACTTGTCACACAACTTATTACAAATTACTGCAGGGGCAGCATGGTGGCTCAGTGGTTAGCACTGCTGCCTCACAGCACCAGGGACCCAGGTTTGATTCCACCCTCAGGTAACTTTGCACATTCTCCCCGTGTCTGCATGGGTTTCCTCCTGATGCCCCAGTTTCAACCCAAAGATGTGCAAGCTAGATGGATTGGCCATGGGAAATGCAGGGGCAGAGGGATGGGTGTCAGTGTGGGTTGCTCTTCAGAAAATCAGTGTGGATTTGATAGGACAAATGGCCTGCTTACAGACTGTTGGGATTCTATGCTGGAATCTATCTGTACTGAAAACAAAAAATGCAGGAAGTGACAACAGGTCAGCGTTTTGAGTCTAGATGACTCTTCAGAGCTGACATTGAGTATAGAGTGAAATTATGCAGTATGTGTTGAGGGACGGAGTGATATGGAGTGGTACTGATATTGCAGATTAAGTGATCAGAATGTGAGAATAGCTGAACAATGTTGTGTCTAACTGCTAAACAGGAAAGAACAGACAGTCCCACTGGAGTTGGGGTAGGGGAGAGAGGACCTGGTAACAGAGAATAAAACAAGTAAAGCTAAAAGAAAAGGAAGGAATGAAAATGAGTTCACAATCTGAAGATGTTGAATTCAGCATTAAGGCCAGAAGGTTGTAAAGTGTGTAGTCGGAAGATGAGACGTTGATCCTCCAGTTTGCGTTGTGATTCGCTGGAGCATAGCAACATGCTGATGACTAGCTTTCCATAGAATGTGGTACAATTTCCCTATATTTTCCTAGGTACTCTGTTAAAGAGTTAATACTGAGAAGTGCCATAATTGCTGGTTGTCAAGATTAAGTTGTATGGACTTGTGGACAGAACAGGTTAGGATCTTGAAGTAGTAGACAATAGACAATAGACAATAGGAGCAGGAGTAGGCCAATCTGCCCTTCGAGCCTGCACCACCATTCATTATGATCATGGCTGATCATCTTCAATCAATATCCTGTTCCTGCCTTATCTCCATAACCCTTGATTCCACTATCCTTGAGAGCTCTATCCAACTCTTTCTTAAACGAATCCAGAGACTGGGCCTCCACTGCCCTCTGGGGCAGAGCATTCCACACACCCACCACTCTCTGGGTGAAGAAGTTTCTCCTCATCTCTGTCCTAAATGTCCTACCCCTTATTTTTAAGCTGTGTCCTCTGGTTCGGGACTCACCCATCAGCGGAAACATGTTTCCTGCCTCCAGAGTGTCCAACCCTTGAATAATCTTATACGTCTCAATCAGATCCCCTCTCAGTCTTCTAAACTCAAGGGTATACAAGCCCAGTCGCTCCAATCTTTCAACATAAGATAGTCCCGCCATTCCAGGAATTGACCTCGTGAACCTACGCTGCACTCCCTCAATAGCCAGAAAGTCTTTCCTCAGATTTGGAGACCAGAACTGCACACAGTATTCCAAGTGCGGTCTCACCAGGGCCCTGTACAGCTGCAGAAGAACCTCTTTGCTTCTATACTCAATCCCTCTTATTATGAAGGCCAGCATGCTATTAGCTTTCTTCACTACCTGCTGTACCTGCATTTTACCTTCATTGACTGGTGTACAAGAACTCTTTGTACTGCCCCTTTACTTAACTTGACTCCATTTAGGTAGTAATCTGCCTTCCTGTTCTTGCCACCAAAGTGGATAACCATACATTTATCTACATTAAACTGCATCTGTCCACTCACCTAACCTGTCCAGGTCACCCTGTAATCTCCTAACATCCTCCTCACATTTCACCCTGCCACCCAGCTTTGTATCGTCAGCAAATTTGCTAATGTTACTATTAATACCATCTTCTATATCATTAATATATATTGTAAAAAGCTGCGGTCCCAGCACTGATCCCTGCGGTACCCCACTGGTCACTGCCTGCCATTCCGAAATGGAGCCGTTTATCACTACTCTTTGTTTCCTATCAGTCAATCAATTTTCAATCCAAGTCAGTACTTTGCCCCCAATAACATGCGCCCTAAATTTGCTCACTAACTTCCTATGTGGGACATTATCAAAGGCTTTCTGAAAGTCCAGGTACACTATATCCACTGGATCTCCCTTGTCCATCTTCAGAGTTACATCCACAAAACATTCCATAAGATTAGTCAAGCATGATTTCCCCTTCATAAATCCATGCTGACTCTGAACTATCCTGTTACTGATATCCAGATGTGTCGTAATTTCATCCTTTATTGTTGACTCCAGCATCTTTCCCACCACTGAGGTCAGACTAACTGGTCTATAATTTCCTGCTTTCTCTCTCGCTCCTTTCTTAAAAAGTGGTACAACATTAGCCACCCTCCAATCTGCAGGAACTGATCCGGAATCTATCGAACTCTGGAAAATAATCACCAACGCATCCACGATTTCTAGAGCCACCTCCTTCAGTACCCTGGGATGTAGACCATCAGGCCCCAGGGACTTAGCAGCCTTCAGACCTAACAGTCTCTCCAACACCAATTCCTGGCAAATATAAATTCTCTTCAGTTCAGGTCCTTCAGCCACTGTTACCTCTGGGAGATTGCTTGTGTCTTCCCCAGTGAACACAGATCTGAAGTACCAATTCAACTCTTCTGCCATTTCTTTGTTCCCCGTAATATATTCCCCTGTTTCTGTCTTCAAGGGCCCAATTTTAGTCTTAACCATTTTTTCCCTTTCACATACCTAAAAAAGCATCTCTATAACAATATCTAACATATTAATGTAACCTATGACTAGTTACTAACATGCAAGAAACTGTCACTTGTTTGACCAGGAAGTAGTTATCCTCTACCACACTAGACCAAGCAGATCCTGCAGTTTCGTCCACATGTAGAGGATGGTGGCAGCAGCCATTGTGGTGAGCAGCAGCCTGGACCTGACATATCCACACAATACAGTCCATGAAATGAAATTACTGAATTCTAAATACACTATGCAGTCCAGCTGATGGGCCCCAAACACTAAAAAGCTTATTCTGTCTTGATCACAGTCAGTGAACCAAGTTTTACTCATAAGTCCATTATCACATTGAATGGGTCATGTTCAGCACAGCTAACCTATTTTCTCATTGTTGGCTCTTATTATCTATTGCATTTCTCTCTTTATCTACAATCGTTCTCTCACCTCTCCACCTTGCACTCCCCATCCCCACCACCCCTCCCCACCACCACTTCAACCAGTATAAGTATCAGTTTCTCATAGCTACTAACAGTTCTGATGAAGGGTCTCAACACATTAACTTAGTTTTCTTCCCACAAAGACTGCCAATCCTCCTGCGTTTCTCCAGCACTTTGTGTTTTTGTTACAGATCTGCAGCATCCAAAGTTCTGTGTTTTTGACTTGACCATTGTTTTCTCCAGCAGTTTCCCATAGATTGTAGCTGTAGCAATGATTTCTCATGCTTTGAGTTTAACGGCTGTTAATCGCTTAAGAAATGTGACATACGCTCCACTGAATGGATATCATAATTGACCACTTTATTCGGTGCCTGGGAAACAAACCAACAACAGAATCTGCACACAAGATTTTAAGAGGGAAATTCTGGGAAAGACTGTGAAGCTGCTTCATTTCACCATTAAGGTTAAAGAGAAAAATATGGGAATGAAATGGTAACATTTTATTCAATGAACACAGCCCATTTGTTTAAAAGAATTGTAGTTTTGTTTTGTTTTATTGCATATTTGTGTCCTGAGGGATGGTTCAGAGATCTCAATAAGCTTCAGACTGGCAGTACTTAATAGTCTATTTATTTGATAATATTTTCTAAAAATAGACTGTTTTTGTATATTTGCCAAATTTGAAAGCTACTTAGAATGCTAGTGTAACTAGAAGGCCTTGTCTGAGTACTAACCTTCTAAGATTAAAATTTTCCAAATCTAACATTGCTATGGAAATTTTAGATATAATTACAATTCAACTTACCATGGCATCACCAACTTTGTGTCATTGTGACACAGAAGCAGACCCTTCAGTCCAACTTGTTCATGCTGACCAGATATCCCAACCCAATCTAGTCCCACCTGCCAGTACCTGACCCATATCCCTCCAAACCCTTCCTATTGATATATCCATCCAGAGGCCTTTTAAATGTTGCAATTGTACTAGTCTCCACCACTTCCTCTGGCAGCTCATTCCAGACATGTACCACCCTCTGTGTGAAAAAGTTGCCCCTTAGATCTCTTTTACATCTTTCCCCTTTCACCCTAAACCTATGCTCACAAGTTTTGGACTCCCACACCCCAGGGAAAAGACTGTGTCTATTTATCCTATCCATGCCCCTCATGATATTATAAACCTCTATAAGGTCATCCCTCAGCCTCTGACGCTGCAGGGAAAACAGCCCCAGCCTATTCAGCCTCCCCCTACAGCTCAAACCCTCCAACCCTGACAACATCCTTGGAAATCTTTTCTGAGCCCATCGATGGGGAAGGAAGCGATTGTTGGGTCATTGTCCCAAGCAGTGTAAAGTGGGTGTGAGACACGTACAAGACAATCTCGTAATCTTTGGGCCTCTCATTGGCTATAACATAACTCCAGCAAAAACACCTTTACAACATTTGATATAATGGGTGGCTGGATGCTGCCTGACATCTCTTGACTCTTGATTCTGATCTCCAGCATCTGCAGTCCTCACTTTCTCCTGGCTGGTTTGCGATGCAGAGTGATACCAGCAGTGAGGGTTCAATTTCCACACCAGCTGATGTGACCATTGAAGGACTCTCCTTCTTAACCTCTCCTGTCACCTAAGGAATGGTGACCCTCAAGTTAAACCACCATCAGTCATCTTTCCTGAATGAGAGAGCAGCCTTATGATCCAGCAACTTTACCTCATACTGACATTAGAGCATCTTGGAACTTTGGAGATGGAGTTTTTTTTTAATGACTGCTGTCTGTTAGCATTAAAGATTAATTGGTGTCAAAACTGCAGTAAAACTACAGAACGCATAACCTTAGAATAATTCACTCCACATATATTGAAACAAATGGTGCAGTGGTTATGTCCCTACCTGTGGCTCAGTAAGCTCAAATTCAAGTCCTAAGTGTTCGAGAGAGAGGTCATTCCCATGTTTGAGCAGATTGATTTGAAAGAAATCTGTACCGAATCACAATTACTCAATGCCCGCCTGGACTATTCATTCCCACAACAGTCCATTGGACAGCTAGCAAATACTTAAATACTTAAGATCCCTGGCTAACATCTCTGTCTCAGGCTTGCTACAGTGCTCCAACAAAAGTCAGAGCAAGCTGGAAGAACAAGGCTTCATTTTCCACTTGCAAACCCTGTAATGTTCTGGACTTAATATCAAGTTCAATAACCTGCACCGCCACCCTCTTCCACCACCTCTTGCTGCCCACACTGGATCCACTAACATAGGAGTCATCATTCTTTAGGAGCACTCTCTTCACTGCTGTGCCCATCTCACCGATACTGAGGCTGGGTCCTGTGCTGAACCCACACTCACCCCGCAATCAGGAGTCCCTGACCTCAGGTCAACTGCAACCAGAAACTGCCACCATCACCTCATCGATAACCAGGAGCCCCTGGCACTGCTGCCAAGCCATGCCACTGCCATCTCACCAAGAGTCCTATGTTGGCTGCCATCCTTTGAGATGTCGCCTTGCCATCGCCGCCATCTTGAAAAGTCTGCTGTTGCCTCCAACTGCCGGGTGGAACCACCATTCCATGCATGGCCTGCTCTAGCTGCTGCACCAATGCTTCCAACTGACCCACTGCAAAAAGCCTTAAATGAAAGAAAATTGAATAAAACAAAAAAGAAAAAACAAGAAGGGCAGACATAAAAAGAAAAAAGAATGAAAGCCAACGGCGACCAGATGACTCCCGTACTCACAAGCCTGCATTATGATCTGCTTCTCTGCCGCCACCTTGATTAGAAAGTATTCATTCTCCCAGGCTGACCATTGCCCATCCCTTTGTCTGCTGAACTGATTTTCTCTCACTCTGGGTTCTATCTCCACCTGTCGTTTACTCCTCCCCCCTCCCCTCACCCCACCTTCAGCATATACACCAACCTTTTTCCAGCTACAGTCAGTACTGCAGAAGGGTCACTGCACCATGCGATATTAGCTCTGCTTTCTCTGCTGCCAGACCTGCTGGGTTTTTCCAGCAACTTCTGATTTCTAACATCTGCAGTTCTTTGGTTTTATTTTGAAAGGTAAGATTCTCTGGGTTCTGACAATAGTGTCGCCATGGGATTGGTTTTTAACCTTTTCTATCTTTGTTCCACCTAAGTTGCTGACACTAAATGTTACAAATAGACAGAAAGCTCTCTCTCGAATTCTTACCGGTCAGACTGTGGGATTGAACAGGACAGCCCAGGCAATCAGGGATCAGTTACAAAGAGAAATGTGCTTGAAGTATACGTTAATACCCAGAAATGATAGCAATATTCAGTTGGTGAATAAGAATCTGAAAGAGCAAAGTGGTTTGATATTTGAGACCACTGGCTAGATTTTAGGAACCACCTGCATGTGGGTAAATAAAATAATGTGCCATGCCATTGGCAATTGCCCACTGCTAGCCTGCACAAACTCGCCTTGATTTTATTAGGGTTTTAATCAGGGTCATTCTGGAGTGGACAGTGTTTTGCAGCCATTATTCAGCTTTGCCTCATCGTTGGGTTAGCAGGTATGACATTTGAGGGCAGAGAAAGCAGCATTTTGACCTGTGAATGCCTCATTTACACATGTGTAAACTAATCACAGAATAAACACACATACACGATTCATGTAGAACAGCATTAAAATAAGCTGTGCAATGTGTGCTGCTTATAGTAAGCAGATCCCTAAATGTACAAAGATGTTCGCCAGAATCCTGGTAACTCAGTCTTTCTTTATTCCAATATGAAAGTGGTATTTCTTTTTGAATATGCAAGTAATGGAGACACATTGTGGTAGATGGTTAAAATGTCATTGGATTTGGATCGGCATGGACGGGTTGGACCGAAGGGTCTGTTTCCATGCTGTGCATCTCTATGACTCGATGACTCTATTTGTTCTTTCATATCTTACCCCTCCTCACCCCATTATCATTTTTGTGAATGAAAGCAATCCCCTATTTAGATTTTTTTTATTTTTCTGTTTGTAAACACTTGTTTTGTATTCATTAACTCAAATCCTTTAAATTGTTACATGTATTGCAGCTATAAGCTGGCGAGAAGCTGAAATGTAGCCAGACACACCCCCAAGTGGTAGAAATTGGCAACTAGCAGTTAACGGATGTGTTTTTGACAGTTCAGTATCATAGAATTTTCTACATGTGTAACTGTTTTAAAATGCATTGAATCACAAAATTATAGTGAATCAATTCATTGAATCCAGTGAGATGCTGGGTTTAATGCAAAACCAGTCAGTTTCAAAGAGAATATCAATCTCCTGAAAATTAAACTTAATTCTCTGTGTTAACCGATTTGAATTGTCAACATTCGATTCATCTCCAGAACATGGAAACCTGCAAAAAAGATGTTACAGCTGTGGTAATTTGGCAGCTTATGCAGTCTAGGCAGCAGTCACAGATCAATGAATCAACTCTGAAATATTTCCTATAAAATGTCAGTGCAGCTCTGTTGGTAACAAGTCCTCCTCTGTCACAACATCAACGACTTTCATTTATAACTTGTCTTTAAAGTAGAGAAAAAAAACCCAAAGCATTTAACAATATGGATAGGAAAAATGAACGCTCAACAACACATGTATTCTTTCACAGGATGTAGACATCACTAGAAAGGCCAGTGTTTGTCGCCCTTGAACTGAAAGGGTTGCTGGGCCATTTCAAAGGTCTTTTTAAAGAATCTACTACAATACTATGGGTCTGGGGTGCCATGTAGGATGGATCTGATAAGGATGGCAGATTTCCCTTTATTAATAAACTGGCTGAATTTTCTATGACATTTAATGTCATAATTAATTACCTTTTAATTCCAATTTTTTAACATTTATTTACAGGATGTGGGCATCGCTGACTGACCCTGCATTTTCTGCCCATTTCTAACCTCCCCCCTGCAGAAGCTGATGGTGAGCTACCTTCTTGAACTGCTGCAGTTCTAGCAGTGGAAAGGCACCTCCAGTACTGTTAGGAAGGGCATTTCATTGACAGTGACAGTGAACGAACAGCAATAGGATTCCAAGTCAGGATGGTGGGTAAATCCCCATTTAATCTTATCTCATTTATTTTGGTTTTGTTTCCACACCGTTCAGTCAATGGGACCTGTATTCCCATTTAAACTCATCGGATTCAGTTTTAAGCAATTTCATATACACAGGTCATAAGACCAAGTGACATGATTGGTACCAGTTTTCAGTGGATTGTGCCACTCCCTAACTCACCCTTGGCTGCCAATCTTCTGACTTCTTAGAAGGAAAAACAAGTAAAACTCCTGATTGACACACACTGGTCCAAATCATCTTTTACACCTCAAAGTGGAGGTCCAGTATGACCAGTATGTTCATTTCCAAGTGTTACTGGTTTTCTTTCTGAGCTGTAGCCTCTCCTGCTCCCTAACACACCACCTTGCTGCCAACTGTCTGCCCTGCAATTTCTGCCACTCCCAGACTTACCCTCTAGCTGAATCATTTTATTGCTGAACTCTCCACGCCGGTCTCTGCTGGTCACAACACTGACCTCTGAACTTGTTTGTCACTGACACTAGGACCCTGGGGATGTGACTGCAGTGAGGACATCAATTTCAACAGCCCCAGCTCTACATCACTGCAATGCAGGGATCTGCACTCTCACAACATGGAGGCAAAGGGATCAATGGATTTGGTGGAAAAGTATGGACAGGCTACTCTATTGGATGCTGGATTAGTGGTGCAGGAAGAGCACAGCAGTTCAGGCAGGATCCGAGGAGCAGTAAAATCAACGTTTCGGGCAAAAGCCCTTCATCAGGAATCTTGCACCACTAATCCAGAATCTAGTTTCCAGCATCTGCAGTCATTGTTTTTACCTACTCCATTGGATGATCAGCCATGGTCATAATGAACGGTGGAGCAGGATCATGGAGTCAAATGGCCCTCTTCTGCATCTATTTTCTAAATTTCCATTAACTCTGGAGCTCTGGTTTGGAACTTATGTCCTCAGCGCTGAAAATGTGTTGCTGGAAAAGCGCAGCAGGTCAGGCAGCATCCAGGGAACAGGAGAATCGACGTTTCGGGCATAAGCCCTTCTTCAGGCTTATGCCCGAAACGTCGATTCTCCTGTTCCCTGGATGCTGCCTGACCTGCTGCGCTTTTCCAGCAACACATTTTCAGCTCTGAGGACATAAGTTCCAAACCAGAGCTCCAGAGTTAATGGAAACTTAGAAAATAGATGCAGAAGAGGGCCATTTGACTCCATGATCCTGCTCCACCGTTCATTATGACCATGGCTGATCATCTGCAGACCTCACTTTCTCCTCAACTTATGTCCTCATTCAAGAATGGCTCTAGGTCCAGATCTGATCATTGGTCACCAAGGCATAAATCCAGATAGCCCACCTCGTGTCAACCCAGTTAAATGACAACAGCACACCTACACTTACAAAATCCTCTTTATTAGCATTTGGGCAAAATTAGGAGGACTGGCCCATAGCCTAATAAAACGCCAATCTGATTAAGACCTCCATGCAGAATCATTCCTTCCTATATCCCAGATAGCAACATTGCCATCCCTGGACATGTCCTGTCCCACCAGCAGGACAGACCCAGCAATGGTACTGTAGTATACAGTTGAGATGTGAAGATATCAGGTTAGAAATATAGGTTTGATTGAGAAATAACTATAACTAATTAGGTAGGCCATAGGTAGATGTTAAACAAATTTATAGATCAAGTTTCATGTCCGAGTTGACCATTGAAAACAGCATTTGCAGCCCATAAGCAAAGCCAGAAAGGTGCACTTTGGAATTAAGGTAACCTGGAAGAGGAAATGAGGGTGACACACAGGTCTATGAACTTCCTTAATATGGTAACAGCTCAATGAAGACGACAAAAAAAAGGAGTAATTTAGCAATAGTTTAATCATTGAAAAGAAGGGCTGGAACAAAAAGTGGCAAGATTGTACATTGGCATAAAAATCAGATCATAAAATTCCTAAAGTGCAGATGTAGCCCATTAAGTCCGCACGACCCTCCTAAGAATGTCCCTGTAACCCTGCATTTCCCATGGCTAACCTGCATACCTTTGGACAGTGGGAGAAAACCAGAGCACCCGGAAGAAACTCCACACAGACAGTCACCCAAGGGTGGAATCAAACCTGTGTCTCTGGTGCTGTGAGGCAGCAGTTTTAACCACTGAGCCACCATTACGGGAGGAATACTGGAACAATCCAACAGATAAGAGATGGCAAAGATCATTTTTCACATAAATACCATTAGATATCAGGCTTAGACAACACTCAAAAATTCAGAGACAAAAATAGAAATTGTTGGAAAAACTCAGCAGGTCTGGCAGTATCTATGCAGAGAAATCAGAGTTAACTTTCAGATCTAGTGATTCTTCCTCAGAATTCACTCAACCACTGTATCCGCAGTTCTTTCAAATTTTACTCAAAGCTAGAGGCATAAAACATAATTTTTACTGATAAACCTTAAAGAAAGTATCCTTTTAAGGTTGAATAAGGGGTGATGAAAAAGATATCCATAGGGGTATAAAACATCACAAAGATTAATTTGGTAAGAGCTCTCAACTTCATAAATATGTCTTTACCGAATAATTTCAAATGGAAATACAACATCGCGTGAAAGTGGGAAGAACTATACAGTCTAAAAGTTTAAAAGATGAGAGACTTAACAAACAATCCAGGTCTTTTTCAATATATAATTGCAGTTACATCATACTGTAAACTTTTGCTATAAAATCTGCGTCTTACGGTCTGATACTCCACAACCACCTGATGAAGGAGCAGCACTCTGAAAGCCAGTGCTTCCAGGTAAACCTGTTGGACTATAACCTAGTGCTGTGTGAGTTTTGTACACCCCAGTCCAACACCAGCACCTCCAAATCATTCAATTTTTAGACAGTGTTAGATACTGTATTTTTAGCTATTTTTGGATATTTCCAGATATTCCAAGATGCTCTTAAATATTTTTGATTAGTTATAAATAACATCAAACTGGATTCTATTAAATTTGGTATAATATCTTTTGATTTCAGCAGTCATCATCAACAGTGGTTGAGTAACACCACTACTGTCTGAGGTGGTTATGTCGTGATGGATAAATCTATCAGACAGAGCCTATGAGAATTAGTAAGGAAACCAACGAGAGAGAAAAACCTAGTAGACCTTGTCTTCTTCAAGCTGCACCCAGATACTTTCTCAGGATGGCAGAGTAACTCTGAACTTTATAAGTTCCAAACTTCAAGCATTGTTACATGACTACTAACGTCATAGGTACATCACAGCTTAACTCAAAGCCTCATCAGCATATTCAATAAACTTTATTTCTAACTCTCCTCCCACCTACCTCCTCAGTTTGCAATATTATTAACCAAATATATTTTCTTAACATTATTGACAGAAACCTTTAATTTAACATGTTCCCCTTTAACTGAATATATCTTGTACCTTGACTCCTACACTTTCCCCTCAAAGTCTGTTATTAGTCTATTATTCACAAATTCAAACATTATGGGGATCTCTCATTTCTTCCTGATCTGGTCATTTGAAATGGAGTAAGAGGGTTTGGAATTTTAGGTTGGAGTTTTACAAGAATTATGATATGACCATAAAACTGCTTTAAATTCGGGTTTTTTAAAAAATTAATTTAATCTTGATCTGAACGCACATCCCTGAAACATTTGTCTTGGGTCCTGGATCTCAAGTCCAATATCATTAACACCTCAGTACTGTCTCCCCTCATCATGTTGAAACAGAGTAGATGCTTGCTCTTATTGCCTGGGTGATACTATGACATGGGTGCAAGTGGCAGAGGAAAATTGAGCAGGCAAAGTCACCAGGCTATAATGGGCTGTGTTAGAGAGCTGGACTCCCAGAACTGAGCAAAAAAGAACAATCAAATTAATTGTTTCACTTATTTGTGATTAAAGCTTTAAAAAAAACTAATTTAAAATAGTAAAAAAGAATAATTTGAGAATATATTTGTGTCCTCAGATGAATGAGTGCTCCCAAGCCATATGCTAATATATTTGTAACCTTAGGATTCCCCATGTTGAACTGTTTGGAGATTATGCTTATGCTTAAACAATCGCAGTGATTGATTCAAATGTCCAGACTTAAATTGAAATTGCATGTGGTTTGGAACCAATGAATTGTTCATATCTGCTACAAAAGTAATCCCTGGTGTTATTAGGCCAGATGAATACAGAGAGAGAAAACAAAATAAGGAAATATTACTTTTGCTATGCCTGTTAGACTAACCTGAGATTGTAAATTGTAAAAGGCTGCTCAATAAATTTGGGCAAATTATATGTGCAAAAGGTTGCATGAAATAATTCTATTTTATCATTTACACCAATTTCACCAGGAGACAGGGCAATGCCAAGAGGCACCTAAACAGAGGAGGAACCAAACACAGTTCCCCCAGATGTCTCCACTCAGGCCAGTTCTAATGTTTTCAGGTCCTCTACCTCGACGCTGCTTACTTCTCACTCTGAGTTGGAGTATTTCATGTTGATGTTTCACATTGAGTTATAGAGCTGTACAGCATGGAAAAAGACCCTTCAGTCCAACTCATCCATGCCGACCAGATTTCCTAAATTAACCTCCTTCCATTTGCCAGCATTTGGCTCAGATCCCTCCAAACCCTTCCTATTCATGTACTCATCCAGACGCCTTTTAAATATTGTAATTGTACCAGCCTTCACCACTTCCTCTGGCAGCTCATTCCATACACGTACCACTGTCTGTGTGATAACGTTGCTCCTTTGATCCCTTTTAAATCCCTCTCACCTTAAATCTATGCCGTCTAGATTTGGACTCCGCTATTCTGGGGAAAAGACCTTGGCTATTCACCCTGTCTCACCTATGTCCCTCATGATTTTATAAACCTGTATAAGGTCACCCCTCAGTCTCTGATGCTTCAGGGAAAATAGCCCCATCCTATTCAGCCTCTCCCCATAGCTCAAACCCTCCAAAGTTTCACAACATCCTTCCTATAGCAGATTGTTGTAGTTTATTCAGATTAGACATCAATCTAAAAGGTCAGATGGTTTATTCTGTTTAAATAATCTGGACAGTGTGCAGAATATTTGGCATAAAATGGAGATTTTGCGATGTAACCATCAAAATAACAAAGATTTCACTAACCTCACTGCGAGGGACTTAATGCTTCAAATTACAAAACTGATTTTTTTATTCCTGATTTTTCTTCCTTTACTCAATTTGATTTTCTTTAAGCATTGCCTGAATAATTACCTTAGCTTGCTGCTATATATGTTTTCAAATGAATATTTCAGAAATTTGTGAACTCACTATTAAAAGTCTTAACTGTATCTCAGCCTAGCCTTTTAAGATGAAAGCAAAGCTTTTTGGCTCTTCTCCCTAGAGATCAAATCTGCTTTGGGCGTGTGTTAATTGATCTCTTTTCACAGATGCTTAGTTCAGATTTCTCCCCTTAGCTGCTAGTGGGCTTTTACTTCATATTCTTGAAATCTCGTTTCCACTATTACAGATGGTATAGGGCTCTTTGTACCATGGTGATTTCTGATTGTTTCTCAGGAGGAGTTTAGGTTCAGAGATGCCGTTTAGCTCTGGTGACTTTTCTGGCTGCTCTGGTACTGATGGTTTACTTGGTTTTTAAAAAAATCTTGATTTTCACTGCTGCTTTGAATTTTTTAGGCAGTGGTTCCAAAGCTACCAACTTTGTTGATTGTGAATTTTGATGCCAGTCTTTGAGTTTATTTTCATGATAATCTAGTTGAGGAGAAGACAAAGTCAAGAACTTACTTCAGCAGTGGACATCAAAGTAACACGAGTTATTATATATTAAAACTAAAAACTGGTGTACATAGATATACCAGACTGGGATGTATATTTACACTAGGGGAGAACCAATCTATCTTCATCTTGTGTTTATGTCCATGTGCTGTTAAGACTGTTATTCTAGGGCATTGCAGTCTTCTTGCAGAGAGTGTGTTGTAATACTACCCACGCTGTTATTTGTACTTGGTGATGTGTAGGCTCATGACATTTTTGCAAGGTTGTTTCAGCATCCTAAAGCCCTTACACAATTGTGTTATCAGCAAATGTAGTAAAACTGAACAATCTCACATCAATTGCTCATGGCAAGTGGGAGGAAAGGTGCTCTGAATTCTGAGTATGCCAAATGTTTCTAGCATTTACATTTTCAACAGACTTTCACAGTCTGTGGCATTTTGTTCTTTCCCAATCTCTCTGTCTGATCAACCTATTCCTCTCTGTGTGTCCCTCCATCTCCGTCTCATCCCTTCAACCTTCTAAAAATACAAAAATCTTTGGAATTCTCTACCCCAAAGGTTTGTGGAAGCTTAGCCATTGAGTATGTTTAAAGTAGAGATTAACATATTTCTAAATACCAATGATATAAATGATTATGAAGACAGTGTCAGAAAAAGGTATTGAAATGTATGATCAACAATGATTGTGATGAATAACAGAGCAAGCTCAATGGGCTGTATGGCATTATGTTCCAATAATCTCTACCATTAAATACCTAGAGAGTAAGAAATAGCTTATGATTTTCTTTCAGAATGAAACTGAAAATCAGTTGTAGGACAGGAGAAAGGTCTACCATCTTCGTTTCATACTTGAAGTGGGGTCGAAGAGAGCAAAGATTCAAAAGTGACACAAAAAAGAGGCAACAGGCTGGACTTGTCAGGAGACAGTTGAGTCAAGGAAAACAGCAGGAGTGAGCCAACAGTCAGCACTGACTAACAATCTGAAAGCAAATGAAAAGAATAATTGTGTGTTGTTCAGGAGGTGGAGGAGGATGGTGTCAGGAATGAAACTGGTGGGGACAGAAAAATGGAGAGCAGGGCAAATATAGCCAGAAGAAAAGCTGGGAAGAACTGACCAGAATGCAGATGAGAAAAAACAAAAGCTAGTACTGAGCTGACGAGAGGCTAAAGGAAAGGCTGTAAGGTAAATGTAACTCAGCAAAAGTGAATAGATACACATTTTCTAAATGAACATTTTACTTGAAATTGGAATGGCCACTGGAATAAGAAAAAGTTTTTAATTTTTTTCATTTGAAGTAAGGTTGATGTGGTTGTGCTGAGCAATATGGAGGCAGAAGGTGCTGTACATTAGAACATCCTAGTGCATCAGAGACAGTGATCCTGACTTTCACCTCTGGCTATGGAATTGTGAGGTGAGACATTTTGCACCTTCCTAAGTTCAATACTGATCTGAATTCTATTCCTTCCATACTTCTGTGTGTGGAAGAACTAGTCAGGGAGCTATTGGGTCTTGTGAGCCACAATGCCACAAAGGAGGACCACCTCCATTCTTGAGGATCAACTCTCAACAGAAGTCAAGAGTGTGATGGAATATTCCCACCTTATCCAGATGAGTGCAGCTCAAAAAACACTCAAGAAGCTTGACACCATTGAGCACAAGGCAGCCTGCTTGACTGATACCACACCCACAGATATTCACTCACTTCATTATCTGTGCTCTATATCAGCAGTGTGCACCAGCTACAGGATGCACTGCTGATAATCACCAAGGCTCCTTTGACAGCACCTTCCAAACCCATGACTACTACAAGAACAAGGGAAGCAGACCCTTGGGAACGCTACCATCTGCAAATTCCCCTCCAAGCCACTCCGCATCCTGACTTGACATGTCTAACCATTTTTCATTGTCACTGGATCGGAATCATGGAACTCCCTCCCTGACAACATTATGGGACTATCTATAGCATATTAATTGCAGTGGTTTATGAAGACACCTCACCATCACCTACTAAGAGAGTCTCAGGATGAGTAATGAATCTGACCAAGCCAGCAAATCCCACATTGTGTGAATGAATGGAAAGAAAACAAACACCCATTCCTTAACCCCTATCCCCTGTGCTGATCCTCCCATTTTCATAACCTCTCCATACTCACCGTCCTCCCCATGTAAAACATGCATGGCAGAGAAAACGGTCCGCTGGTTAGTGTCATACTGAATACAAAGAAAGATTAATTATTTTAGCTCATCTCCTTTCTCCCCAATACTTGCCCGTCATCTACAATGCACAAGTTATTTGCATGAGAGAATAGTTTTTCTTTGCCTGGAAATTTTTTATATTTTTTACTTGTCTGAATGGGTGCAGCTCCAGCAACACTCATGAAACTGAACACCATCTAGGACAAAGCAGTCCAGTTGATCAGCATACCACCTACCACCTTCAACCACTGATGTACAGTGACAGCTGTGTGTACTATCAAAAGAGATTGCATCATAACTCATTGAGGTTCCTTGAAAAGCACCTACCAACTTACAACCTCTACTGTCTCAAATGACAGGGTAGCAGGTGTATGGAAACACCAGCACCTGAAAGGTCCTGTCTAAGCCACACACAATGCTGAGATAGGACTATCTCACCATTTTATCAGTGTCACTCAATCAAAATCCTACAACTCCCTGTCTAACAACACAATGGCTGCCCTTAAACCCTTTGGAGAACAGTAGTTCAATAATGTCACTCATTACTTACTCCAGGGTAGTTAAGAAAGGAGAATAAGTGTTGACCAAGCAGCTACTCTCACCGTTCATTCATCAATAATTTTTTTAAAAAACTATCTTCCATAGCCTAACGCTCTATATCCACTAGGGGCTGACCTCAGGATGACTTTGAAATGGAGATAGCAAATTGAACTTATATCAATCTGATGCATCTGTCATTCAGAGACACTTCACATTGTGTTACGACCGGGTGATGAGCAAGGAAATGAGTCTTTTGTTCTTTTACCCCTTATTTGACAGGAAAAAGTTGCTGCTTTAGAACTTACAGAGAATGTACTTTGTCAATTCTGCATGTGTCCTATTATTTACATTTTAAAGTATTAAATTATTTAATCAGGAAGAATAAAGAATAAGTTGCATTGATTGAAGCTATTTTCTCCCACAAGCTAATAAATATTTGGTAATGCAACACTATTCTTTCAGTCATACACACTCATCTGGACCTGAACTGCATAATTGGCAGCATGAAAAGATAGGCTTACAAGGACTTTATAGTCCATGCGAGTTAAAATAAAGGAGTGTACAATCTGAAATTCATTAGCTTGTCTTGATATAGTGAGTCCAACATTAGATTAGATTACTTACAGTGTGGAAACAGGCCCTTCGGCCCAACAAGTCCACACTGACCCGCCAAAGTGCAACCCACCCAAACTCATTCCCCCTTCACGTAACACTACAGGCAATTTAGCATGGCCAATCCACCTAACCTGCACGTTTTTGGACTGTGGGAGGAAACCAGAGCACCCGGAGGAAACGCACGCAGACACGGTGAGAATGTGCAAACTCCACACAGTCAGTCACCTGAGGCGGGAATTGAACCCAAGTCTCTGGCACTGTGAAGCAACAGTGCTAACCACTGTGCCACCCAGAATTGTGACCACATTGTGGTCACTTAGTTCATATGTTGTGCTGTATGGTGTAAAGTTCTACACTTAAGGTCTCAGTTTGCGGTCAGTTTTATCCCTAGGAAAACTGTTTTTGCAGAACTGGGCACTCCATTTCCAAAGAAGAGACCGAGGCATACCTTCTTAGGCTGGCTTCATTTGCTGTCCTTCTTAGTCCATTGATGTAGTATGCCCATCTATATATTCCAAAGATACTATTATTTCACATCTGTGCCAGTTATTGCTTCAAAGCAGGTGAAATACACTGGAATGTCTCATCTCAGAAACAATTAGGATGACGTGAATCAATAAGATGCTCCCCAGGTTTAATTGCCTGTTTTTATCCCACTTTGATGAATTCAAAATTGTGTAACTTGTGGTGGTAAATTCTCTGGCAGTCTTTTTTAAAATTAAAACACAATTGGCTGTAGAGGAACTCTGCAAGAAAAACATAAATTTGTGTCTTTACAAAACATATTCCCATAACATTTAAAAATAAACACTTGTTTACTAGAGTGATTCAAAAATTGTAATTCCTCTCACATGACCAAATCTGTTATTGAAAAAAACTCTTATACATTTACCAAAAGAGAGACAGATGATCCTTGAATAACCTCGTAAAAACATTAAACAAATTTGAACATAGCCCCCTGCAAGAATAAGTGTTTCAGATGTTTTCCAACTCAGCCTAGCATTCATAATACACTGCACTAATACATTCAAAAACCCTGGAAAATCTAAACAATAGAGTCAATTGAAACAGAAAATATTTATTTCAACATTGTATAAGGCCCTTCAATCCATTTGAAATCAGATGCCCTTTTGAATTAATTGAATGGAGCAAGTATTTCATGGTTTTGTACTTTCATCAGCAGCATATTTTTTCAAAGCTAAAATGTCCTGACATTTAAATCACCATCTTAAACATGCCTGGAGATCTCAACATACTTTTTAAGTTTCAATTGAGTTATGAGACTTTTCCCAATGGGAATGTATTGTAAAGAATCTCAGTACTTAAATAATGTTGGCCAGTATAATGGTAAATATTGGTCAGTGTACTGGTTAACTTACCCTTTTCAGAATATAACAAAGTAAGAAATAGGAGCAGCATAGACCATTAAACCAATTGATTCTGGCCGTAAACCCATCTTCCTGTCTGCTAACTATATCCTTTGACTCCATTGTGAATCGTAGAACTAACTTCAATGATGAATCATTGCAGTTAAAAAACATTTAGATTACAATACAGCATCTAATCATGGCATCAAAAATCATTGAACACTTAACAGTCAAAATGTCCCCATCCTGTAGTAAGCTTCTGCCATTGATCACACATTTCCACCACGGTGCGACTGTCTTAGGACTTAAGGGCAGCACGGTCACTCAGTGTTTAGCACTGCTGCCTCACAGTGCCAGGAACCTGGGTTTGATTCCCTCCTCGGGTGATTGTCCATGTGGAGTTTACACATTCTCCCTGGATTCCTCCGGGTGCTCCGGTTTCCTTCCACAGTCCAAAGATGTGCAGGTTTGGTGAATTGGCTATGCTAAATTGCCCATAGTGTTCAGGGATGTGTAGGTTAGGTCTATTAGTCAGGTGAACGGTTAGAGTAATAGGGTAGGGGAATGGGTGTGGGTGGAATACTCTTTGGAAGATTATTGTGGACTCATTGGGCCAAACTGGCCTGTTTCAACACTGTAGGGATTCTATGAAAATCTGCAACAGTCCACAGTTTACAAAACAGTATTTTTTTGCCATTCAAATTGGCTATATGTCTGAGAATACAGGTAGGAGGCTGGAAGAACACATTAAGCCAGGCAGCTTTAGGAGTTGGAGAAGTCGACATTTTGGGTGTAACCCTTCATCAGGACCAGTCCTGAAGAAGGGTTACATCCACAACATCAACTTCTCCATCTCCTGATGCTGCCTGGCTTGCTGTGTTCTTCCAGCCTCCTGCCTGTCTACTTTAAATTCCAGCATCTGCAGTTTCTTTTCTCTCTAATATGGCTGAGAATGGCAATCCTGAAAATAAGGTGCCTATACAGTCACAATCCAAGGCCTCCTCAATTTGTGAACAGGCCACATATAGATAGCATGGGATTGGAATGGGAAAGGAAATCCTTTGTAATTCTCAAAAACTTCATTGACGGGCAAGTATTCAGTTCTTTGCTGACTAATAAGTGACTTGGAAATATGACATCTCGTTGAGAGCATCTAGAGGGGTGACAAGTAATTGCGATACTAAATGTTGCCTTTGTAACGTAGGTTAACATCTCCTCTGCTGTCTTGCCAACTTTAAAATAGCACGTTGACGTAGAACTAAATATTTTTTTGTTTAACTGGCTTTTCAATAGTTCCAGTCAGCCTTGATGTCTGCAATAACACAGAATTTTTAACAACTGAATATGTTCATTCGATGATGAGTGAATGAATCAGAGTTTGTAAAGAAACATTTCTTGCAATGTGGACATATGAAGATAGGAACAGGAATAAGCCATTCAGCCACTTGAGCTTGCTCTACCATCCAATGAGATCATGGCTGACCTGTGGCCTAACTCTTTATACCTACGTTTGACCCATATCCCTTAATACCTTAATTTCTTCATATTTGTTATCCATCCCTAATTGCTCTGAAGAGATAGTGATATGCTTTCTTCTGTTTGATATAACTGTGCATCATTCTTGTGTTATTCAGAGTCATGTACCTTGGTGTGGGAATGGGTCAGACTGGGTTAAAAAAAAACATTGAACCAGTTGAGCCTTTTCTTTCAATACCAATTCTTTATTTACAGTTTGAAAATAAAATTGATGTAAAATTCTCAAACTGCCATAGCAGAATGAGAATTCACATTCTCTACAAGATTTGTCCAAGCATCTGAATTGCTTGTCTATTAGTTACCTATGCTTGCTGGCAAATACAACGTGATTAATTCTGTTCCAGCACAGTTTTTTTTTCTCTATATTTGTTTTCCAGGTCGCTTTCTAACTTTCAGAATTCTTTGTAGGTCAGCAACATGCTGTTTGATGTTCCTGCCTTCAAGTAAATAAAAACAACTGTGGCATAGAACTTAAATATCCAATAACAGAGCTGCAATTTACATCACATTAAGTATTTTAAGTCTTTGAAAGCTGGAAACTGGAAACCATCTGGAGTCACTTTAGGGAATTGTGTCATATGTGCTTTGGCAAATGCAGGAGAGTTAAAATTAGTGCTTGGGCTAATAGTTGGAATATACAGAACTTCCAAAGACTCTGTGAAACATTCAAGGCAGCATTCTACCATCAGAACTTTCCCAGTGACCTCAGGATTGAACTTCTGATCCTAACTCTATATAGTTTTATGTGGAATGGCAAAATCCCAGAACAGAGGCTACAAGGAGAAATTTGTTACATGATCTACTTGCATTTTGAAAAAAAAAAGTGTCATCTCGACAAACACTTTTTGAAATCAGTTATCATTAGAGATACACGGAACATTTATTAGAACTGTCTGTACATTACATTACTTTGAATAGTTATGGATTGAATTTCCAGGACCTGTGCTGACCACTTGTCCTAAATATTTAGAGCAGAATCTTCCAAACATGTGAATGGCGTGGATAATGGTGAGAAAGTTGGGAAAATATGGTGAGAATAAAAAGACAGATCCTCAATATTGAGAGCAAAGATTTGACTTACCTCTCATGGTCTCAATGGTCAGAGGAGAATCTCACTCGTGAGTAGTGAGAGCCATATTTGTGTTCATTAACATTAGCCAATCCATCTCATTTATACGTAGGTTGCTATTCTCCCAAATATTAGTGAGTAACCTGATGATGTCAATTCCTGAATTCAAAGTCACAACAGCATGCTGACAGCCGCAGCTTGCTGGTGTCTTCTCTGGGTATTCTTATTGGCCAGCATTCCCCAACATCTCGGTTCACACACCATGGGCCTTATCTGTTCATATCTTCCACCCACTGAAATTGGCAAAGCACCACCAGCCTATGGAGTTACCGTGACACATTTTGGGCTAACCCATAACGCAGTTCAGAACTTCAGTACTACAACTTGAAGCTCACTGATACCTCACATCATAATGCTGCTCCCAGGCCATTTTTCACACAAAGACAGCATCCACCTCTTGCATTGAAACAGGATACACCTCTGGGCTGTTAGCTTCCTTTCTTCACACTCACTCTCAACACACTTACTTGGATGCTCACAGCATCTCTCCCTTGCCTTTTAGCGATTGGCACTTCATTTAGGACTTACAACCTTACAGTAATTCTGTTTTGCCTTGCTTTTAAGTGCACTATGCTATGTCAATCTCACACAAATGCAGCAAATGCCAGCAGCTTACATGGCAAACACAACGCATGTGCTTCAACCCAATAGCTAATTCTGAAAGTCAAAAGGAGGTCATTCCTAGCCCAGTCAAGGGAGCTATGATCAATTAGGGAGTGCCATCAGTGTCATTCAGTCTCAGTCCAAGTGGTTGACCATTGTTAGATGCTTGATGTGATCAGGGTTATGGGATCCATGTCCTTACAGTGTGGGGATCGGGCCACAGTCAGTTTTCTGTGAGTGAAGGAGCAGTGAGTCAGTTGGGGAGTGGCACATAAATAGGTCATGGGCTGGTCCATCTTTAGCCAGAGTAGTTCTCCCAAATTGGACTGGTGGTTAGGGCTAGATAGTAAGCATCAAAGGGGGTTATCAAAGGCCAATGCTGTATCAGGGAAATTGGGAGTGTCAAGTGTGGGGATTGGAGGCAGCATGCTGAGATGCAGATCACAGTGAATGGAGTGACTCTAGCTATAACTGAATATATAGCACAGAAGGATACTGCTGATACAAGGTACTGCTGAGATAGTGGTATGGGACCTGTAATAGTCATCGCCACCTTGACTTCAAAGAAACTGAGTCTTTCAAGCACAATCTGGAAGCTGCCCCATTACCCCCAAGTTCTCTTCTTCCTTGTGTTCTCTGTGAAGTCCATTAGAACTGAGCTTCCACACATTCCCATGCATTTCTTTGAATTAGATTAAATCTCCCAACATACCTGGCCCTACCACACGCAGACTCAACCTGCAGGGCTGACTGTGACCAATCACACCACGTACGGTACTGATACTGAGCCATTCATGCTGACTGCATGCTGACATTCATGCTGACTGCAGTCCAAACCCTGGACTGATATCCAAAGTGTCCAATCCCATGACTGTCTATTGCTGACAACCATTACCAGCTGCCTGGCTTTGAGTCAACCCATTTATCTTCACCCTCACATTCTCATCTATGTTGTGTATGTATATCACAAACAATAAGGGACCCAGCAGTGATCTCTGTGGTACACTACTAGACACCAGCCTCCACATAAACAGCCTTCTCCCACCACCCTCTGTCTCCTGCCACTCAGGCAGTTTTGGATCCAAATTGCCAAGTGACCCTGGATCCCATATGCTTTTACCTTCTTTATCAGTCTCCCATGTGAGTCCTTGACAAAGGCTTCGCTGAAATCCATAAAAGCTACATCAACTGCAGTACCCACATCCACACACCAGGCCACGCCTTGAAAAACACAATCAAACTTATTAGATGTTAATTCCCTCTGTCAAAGCTACACTGACTATCCTTGATCAAACCTTGCTTTCCCAAGCAGACATTAATTCTCTCCTTTAGTATTGTGTCCAGCAGTTTTCCAACCACTGTTATGAGGCTTACAGGTCTATAATTCACTGGTTTAACTCTTATCACTCTTCTTGTAAAGTGGAATCACAGTTGCTGTCCTTTAGTCCTCTGGCACCTCCCTGTGGCCACACAGGGAAATGAAAATTTTGGATCAGAGCCCCTGCAATTTCCTCCCTGATCTCCCACAGCAGCCTGGGATGCAACTCATCCAGACTGGGATTTGGCCATTTTTAAGCCTGTCAAAACCTCCAATACTATCTCACTCCTTATGCCAAACTGTTCAAGACCTTCTAAGTCCCTCTCCCTGAATTCTGTACCTACATCTTCTTCCTCCTGAAGTCAGATTGGAAGCATTCGTTTAATACCTTGTCACTGTTCTCCAGTTCCACACACAGTTTACCCGCTCATGGGTTCTACTCTTTCCCGGGTTATCCTCTTACCCTTAATATACTTAAGGAATGTTTTGGGATTCTCCTTAATTTTGCCAGCCTGTATTTTTTCACACACTCTCTTTGCTCACCTAACTGCTTTCTCAGGCACCTCCCCCCAATAGTAACAATACTCCACTAGGGCACCCATTAATTTGCTCCTTTTATTTCTGCCAAAAGTCTAGTCCTGAATACTCCTAACTGCCTGCGGTTACCTGGGCTTATTGCTCCTACATTTCATCGAACAAAGAAAATGTTGGGACATTTTCATTTTGAAAGTCCCGACTATCGTGTTGTAGGTTTACCCACAAGAAACTGTACCCAATCTACTTTGGCCAGATTTTATTAAAATCTGTCTTCCCCAGTACAAAACTGTTTGTTGCAGACCATGTTTTTCCCTTTCCATAGCAAATATAAATTGTACAGTGTCATCACTGCCACATGAAAAACCCCTTCAGCTTTGTTCCACAGAATTAGGTCCAGCACTGCATTGTCCTTTGCTGAGCCTTTAACATGGAGATATCAAAACTCACCTGAGTTCAAGAAATCTCACCCCTCTAAATGCTTTACTTTATCACTGTCCCAATTAACTTTGGGGAAGTTGGAATCCTGTAATATAATTACCCGATTGCTATTTTTACACACCTCAATGAATTATCTGTTCCTCTCTGGTCTGCTGACTCTTTGGGAGACTATAGCACACTCCCAGCAATGTGACTGCCCCCTTTCTATTCCTAAGCTCTATCCACTAAGCCTCATTTGAAGACCCTTCCAAGAAGTCATCCCTCCTTACGGCAGTGACTGATTCCTTAATTAATAATGCAGCATCCCCTTTTTTACAGCATCCCTTGTCTCCCCTGAAGGTGCTATACTCTGGAATATTGAGTTGCCAGTCCTGCCTCTCCCTCAATCACAGAAGTCTCTGTGATGGTGACTCTGACACAATTCCATGTATCAATCTATGTCCTTAACCCATCTGTCTTATCTAAAATACTCCAAGTATTAGTGTAGAGACCATCCAGCCTAGTCTAATTCCCTTTAAACTCAGCATAGCTGAACTTTATCTCTATTGGTTCTTTGTCTAACGTATACTACATGCCAATTGTCTACCCTTCCTTTGTCGAGCTAGTTTAAATTCCACCCCGCAGCACTACCTAACCTCCCGCATGGATGCTGATCCCATTCTGATTCAGATGTAGACTGCCTCACTTGTACTCGCTTGAGAGTTCATCCATGTTGAGTTTCAAGGAAGTTGAGACTGGATGGCTTCTACTTCAGTGTTAGGTGTACAACTTCCATAGTGATCCAGGAATCTGAAACCTTCCCTTCTGTACCAACTGTAAAGCCATGCATTCATCTGCCTTTTTCTCCCATTTCTGGACTTGCAAGTAAGTACTGTGAACCTTTAGGTTCTGAATGAAGAGGCCAAGTGCAAAAATGCAAGATGAGATGCTATTAACATCCAGTTAGTGAGCTGGAGCCATCAGGTTCCCAATCTGACATTCACATTGGGTTTTGTCAACATGGAAGAATAGGAAATGTGTATCAGTAAGGCAAGGTTAGGTAATAATAGTATGCTAATGCATGCAAATAGTTTTGTTGCTGCTCAGTTGCAAGCTATCAACTCATCATTCAGATCCTGGCTACAGAATCAGTGGGTGGCACAGTGGCTAGCACTGCTACCTCACAGCGCCAGAGACCTGGGTTCAATTTTCACCTCAGGCGACTCTCTGTGTGGGTTTCCTCCCACAATCCAAAAATGTGCAGGTTAGGTGAATTGGCCATGTTGAATTGCATGTAATGTAGGGGAATGGGTCTGGGTGGGTTGTGCTTTGGTGGGTTGAAGGGCCTGCTTCCACACTGTAAGTAATCTAATTGGGCTTGATTTTGAGAATCTTAGTACTACTGATATCGCTACTATTTTCCAACCCACCCATCAATGCCTCCTTCATTAAGGGTCTAGGAATAAATTCCACCTTCTGTTTAACTAGCTACTTCTCATCACTAAAACCTCATATACTTGAGTCACCTTTGTGAACTTCATTTAGACCATTTACCTGTCTTGATGTCCATCCTAAAGTAAGCGGATCAATTTTGGGCACAGTATTCTAATTGTGGCCTCACCAATAATTTTCACACATTCAGTACTGCCTTTCGGTAGGGACATAGGTTAGACTCATAGCACTCAGTTCCAAGAGATGGTCAATGTCTTGAAGGTGCAAGAAGGCAGCTTTGGTGACTGAAGAAGTGTGGGGGAGAAAACTGAGCTCAGAGTTAAGTCTTTAATACCTTGCCTGTTTGAAAATCCAAAATGTGTGGTCTTCTGATGATGTAATAATAACTGTTGCGTCTTACTGTATTTCATTAATAATGATGTTTTTTGAAGAGGCTGGATCTCCCTACACTTGATAAAAGAAAATTAAGGGGTGCCCTGATGGAAGTCTTTAAAATTGGGAAATGTTATGACAAAGTGAATATGAGGATCCTGTTTCCTCTTCTGGAGCACAGCATAACCGGAAGTCATAAATACAAGGTCACATCAAGAAATCCAATCAGGAATTCAGAAAAAAAACTCTATAACCAAAGTGTAGTGAGAAGTTGCAACTTGCTGACATAGGGAGTGGTTGATGCAAGCAGCATAAAAGTATTTTAGTAAATATTAGACAAGTAGATGCGAGGGAGAAGGAATTAGGGGATTAGATTAGTTTATGAGAGTGAAATTGAGAACTTCAAGTGGAACATGAATGACAGCACATAATGGTTGAGCTGAATGCCAGTTTTTGCGTCATAGCATAAGGCAGCAGAAAAGTCATTGGGCATCAAGGGAAAATGTTTGTTCCTTAAAAATATATCCTCAAACACACAAGACAAACAAAAGGCATATAAAACGCTAAAAAGAAAGTGATCCGGTTGTCTCAATTGCTGTTTTGCGACTTTGCCATAAATGCTAAGTAAGCTTACTCTACCAGTGTGCGAATCCTACATTGTACCTGCTTAAAACCAGAGTCTGACAAAACTCACCGATGAAGATTTTAACTTCCTCTGCACAGCAAGAAAGATGGACTGGCAGTCTTATGCCTCCTCTGCCTCTCTTTTTGCCCCAAGTTCCCATCTGGATCAAACAGGAGCCCCGATTAATCTGCTTAAATCAGAACCCTGTTGTGCTCAAAGTGCTCTTTTAACAATCTCCTGGACAGAGCATCCATCGTGAACACTCCACTTAGGAAAGCCCAGCACAGGTGTATTGTAAAAGCGGTCCAAAAAAAGGTGTGTCAAAACTGTTTTGTTGAGGAGCTCCTGTAAGCTCCAAAAGAATAATTTAAGCTGCTGAAGGCTTGAAGGGGGAAGAGTCACCCTCTCTCTGCAATCACAATCTGCCATGGATTTAATTGTTTCCTGGCCAGGACTGCCTCCAGCCTGCCTAATTGTTTGGTGCCTGGAGCCAGCAAAGCACACTGGGATGACCATTCATAGTGTGCAGCTCAGCACAGATCTGGCAATGAGTCTTGACATGGACCAGACCTCTGCTGGTCAGTCATACATCTTTTAGTTGAATCCACCTTGCTGTGTGTGGGAAATGCACTTGGGTACAAAACATTCACAGTGTATGAAATAGATAACCAAACTGTCAAAATGCATATTATTAATAAAAAGAAACTGTCAAATTAGCTTTGCTCCCTCCATTAGATATCCCCTGATTGGTATTCAGGGGCATGCGTTGCTGGATGTTAATCTGTAGTTATTTGTCTGGCTGCATTCTAGCCGTCCTTGGGAATTCTAATTCACATCATGAAGTGCACAGCCGCAGCTCTGAGGAAGCAGGTGGAAAGGGCACTCAGAGCATTTTTGACCAGACATGATGTGAAAGACGCACAGGGGCTGGGCTCGATATTCTGAGGATAGTTCAGATAGTCCAGAGTGAATCCAAGCCTGATCATTTAATCTGAACAGAGACTAACAGATCAAATCAATGTGTTGTAATGATTACATTGAAAAAAAAAGTCTGCCAATAATTTGTGTGAGGTGTATCACTAGCAGGAGGAGACCTTAACACACCGTCTACCTTAGTTACTTACGACTCATAGAAGTATTATAGATTTGCTTTGAGAGTTAAAAGGTTTAAGCAATGACTGAATTAAGTAATATGCAAGTCAAAGTAACACTAACACAAATGTTTATTTAAAAATGAAAGGCACCAATATCATCCTCTGAGAATGTGTTCATCTAAGAAGAGATTGATTTCCATCAAGTAAAAAAGACAAGCCATGATAGCTTTGGGTCAGCACACCACTTCCTTTAGATTTCTTGCACAGAAGAAAGGCAAGACCTGGACAATGGTTCACTTGAGTCTGTGACACAGATTAAGGTTCTGTGAAGCTGCTTGCAGTTTGCATTCTGCTACTCTCTTAATGCAGTGCTGTGGCCTGGGACACCGCCGGCGAGTACAGGTTTCCTATGTAAGTCTCCTGATCTCTGTGTAAATCTGTTTGTTCCTGAAATGTTGTTGTTGCCATTCTAACCAGCTTCCTATGCTGTTGTCATGATGTAGCATTAATTATGAGACACGATTCTGCTTCAGCTCTTTGGCTGGAATCTTGTTGCATACTTTTGCCCAAGCACGTCGATATGTAAGTGTAAAAAAAAATTGTTGGGCGGTTACTTTGAGGATTTAATTTAAAATACAGCACTTAATCCTTTTAAGAAGTGAGGACAAGCAAGGTCAAATGTAGATGTTGTCTGTAGTAAATCATTGCCATCGCACCTGCTGGGTATGTAGTTGTAGAGTGAAAGATAAACCTATTTATTGCTGGTTTTAGTGCAATGCTTTAATGAAATGGCTTATAGGCCAGGTACTGATTAATATATCAAAATGAAATAGCTCTTGCAGACTGTCCTTGCCTCGGAGATTCACAATAATATCCATCGATGGTAGACATTATTGATTCAGACTGAAATCTCTGAATACTGTGCAGAGGAGATTCAGCCATGTCACTGATACTTGGCTAGGCAGAGCAAACTGATGATTGTACAAAACACCAATCATTGAAATTACTCAAATCTTTCCTCTAAATTAATTTGCATACTAATCATTTTAGCAAGTTACCGATAACAATTCTAACTTATGAAATTGGTTTGCTGGTATTTACTTTGTCTCCTATATGTTCTTTCAATGGATAGCCATATGACATGATTAAAGTACAAATATATTTGCAAACTCTATTCTATTGATTTATTGGAAAGAAAAGTTAATTTGATACTTCGATTCAATCAAAACTGAAGCAAACGATAATTTAATCATTGAGAGAGTGCATGTGTTTGTCATTCTATGTATCTAAATGACTACCTACTGTGAGCACCAGGAGCTAGTGATCTAGTATATTTTATCAGTATGATTGGCAGTGACTGTTTCCTCAAGACAGGGATCTTGTGTAACTCCTAGTGACTAATTACAAACTTGGGGAGCAGTAATTTGTCATCCTCTCAGTTGGTGACGGCATGTCTTGTGGGACGATGGACTGATGCATAGTATGATCATCACTCCGTATTTTTCTCATTTTGCTGTTTTGTTTTACATCCACCTATAAGGGTAGTCTCCTAGAAAAAAACGTTTAATTAAAATTAAGAACAGCAATGTCAACCTTTTTGAATCAGTTATTTTGATTAAAACATTTGTGGCAAAAGAATATTCGGTTTTATTATTGCATAAATCTATTTCCAAATGCATCTTTCAGTTAGTTGCTTAAAATGAACTTGCTGAATAAACAGCTGGACAGCGCCTTTAGTTGATTTATTCAAGTAAAGATGAAAATAATTATGTAATTATTAAAGAGGTCAAACTGTGATTCCTAACTGGGCTAGTGGCAAAGTGAAGGACTGTTGAAGATTTAAGAGATTAAAAAAAATCTCATACTTAAGTTCTATATTGCTATTATATTTTTGGGATATGCCATTTTTGCACCCCTAGAATGGCTGAAATTCTTTTGCAATTAAGACTTAATGTCAATTTGTAAAGTAAATACCAGCATAATAATTTAAATGTATGTCAAAGTACATTTTGAGATTATCAACAGACTGGAGATATGTGTGAGTTCACAAATCCAACAACATCAAACTATATTATAGATAGAGATGTAGTCAAATTGCAAGTAGACTTTTTTTGCTGTTTTACACGATTCTTGAGATATAATCCAGTTTATCAAATCTGTGCCACAACTGCTGGGCAGTTCCAATGAAATTGTTATTCTCCTTATAATGCATATGTCTATGTTCATATGGATGAAAAGCTATTCCTTTTAAAAATATATATGCAAAGAAAAGGTATCTACGTAGCACAATTTTAGAAAACAGCATACATTATTTAATAGATGAAAGAGGAAGAGTGGCTGAATTCAGTCTGTGGGTCAAGGCATTTCTGGTAAAAAAGAGATTAAGGAGCCAAATCTTCCTTCATATCATGTTTTCTGCCACTTTTCACATCTTAAGTTCACGGATGAATAAAGTCAGGAAGTGCTAAGATATGAACCAGAATATATGAAGGCTGTTCCAGTGGTATTAGAAAGTTTTGCATCTGTACTAGATTTATTTGCTTTTTGTCATTGGCAACTTTTGCCTGACATCCTACATATCCAAATAAAGAAGCAGAAACTCAGATCAGTTTTGATAACTGCAAATCAATTGTGTTCAATTATTGGCAGCTAAAGTGCATTAATGAAGAGGTTACATTTGAACACATACAAAGAAATGCAATAGTGTTAGTAGATATCTGTTTGTAAAGTTTCTCTCTGTTAATAAATATCACATTCCCAATGAAGAGCTTATGCTCGAAGTGTCAACTGCCCTGCTCCTCGGATGCTGCCTGACTAGCTGTGCTTTTCCAGCACCACACGTTTTGACTGTAATAAATATCAAGCTGAGTAAAGATTTACTCCAATACCATTGTTCAATGAGCTGGGTTTTTGGATTATAACATCAGAGCCTTTGTTTCCATACAGTTTACCAAAAAAGCTATTTTTGTTTTTTTTGGTACCTCCTTTAATATTAACACTACGTCAAACTGATTATCTTCACCTGTGGCAATTTACCATAGCACCAACAATAATGAATTCAATATATATCTAGACAGTGCAGAGTTGTTGGAGGACTTAGAAACTCCCTTTAGATATTTTTCAATGCAAAAGATGTTATGAGTTCAAGAATTTTGAGGGCTAGAGAATTTTACATCAACTTGGCATTAAAGGAATTCAAACGTAACAATAGCCTTAACATGTATAAACAACCTGAGATGCTTCAAAGGAGAATTGTCAAACTTAATTTGACATTAAACCCCATAGGATATCAAACAGATGACTAAACGTTTGGCCAAAGAGGGAGGTTTTAAGGATATTATTAAAGAAGAAGCAGACAGGAATATCCAGGAAGAGAATTCCAGAGTTTCAGGCCTGGACAGATGAAGGCCAAGCCATTATGATGATATTTTTAAACTGGAGGAATTAGAGAACTATTCGTGGGGGGGGGGGGGCATTGAGGATAAACTCAATGGTGCCCTAGCTGACTTTTCATCCTTCACTCTCCAGAAGCCACAGCACATCCAAAACTGAAGTTGAAACAAATATTTATTCATAGCAATCAATATACAATTGAACAGTTAAATCATCTCAGGCCCTGTAACTTAAATGCAATTCAGTGTCAATTGCAAGCATCTTACAAGAGGCTTCTGCCTTCAATAATGAGATGTTCAATGATTTTGTGTTTCTAACAAGAGCACTTGAGTTCAAAGCCTAATCTCAACTGACACTGAACTTGGAAAACTAATCGCTTGATTTTCTCCATTACTTAGAACCTAAATAAAGTACTTCATAACAAAATACCTATCCAATGGCAAGTTTCTCATCAGTGAAATTGCTTCTTCTGCCAGGATATGTGTGAGCAGTGAGTTGTGGCAAGACCGATCCACATTTAAACCTAACTACAGGATCTTGACCCAGACGTAAAATGCTGCTTCTGGTGATTGTCTGGCACTCTCTCTCCATGGTTTTCATTTGTGGAAGCAGAGTCATTGGGGACATTTAAGCGACTGCTGGACATGCACATGGATAGCAGTGAGTTGAGGGATGCATAGGTTAAGTTACTATACTTGACATTAGGATTAAATCTCGGCACAACATCGTGGGCCAAAGGGCCTGTTCTGTGCTGTACTTTTCTATGTTCTTTGTTTAATCTTCTTAGCTCCCATATTTGGCTGCAGTCATTTAGTTCTGCAAAGTACTTCTGAAACTTCAAGTACAAATGCTATTGCATGTTATATCTAACAACTTAAAATGTGTTAAAGCTGAATAGATACTGACTTTGGATTTCACCTTCTGTAAAATGCAAGAAATGCTTTATTATGCTTTGTTGCATTAAAGGCATGAAATAAATATTAGTTGATTGTAATTTAGAGTTTTTCAGTTGACATCTACTTCATTTGGATTATGGAAGGATAGGATATTTATTTTATTAGAGTATGCGTGAAAACTTGGTGACTGTGGATCTGCTGCTGTTTAATGATTACTCATGATTTTCCATTTAAAGTTTGCAGTATAAGTGGAGGTATAAAATTACAGACATAACTGATAGATTTTTGTGAATGGACAAAATTGATTTCAGTAACAACAAGTATGAAGTAATTGATTTTGGATCTAAAATTATTAGAAGAGTACTTCTTACATAGGCCAACTGGAGATCTGGAAATGCCTAGATGGCCTTTGTACATAGGTAATTTAAAAAATACATCAAGTGATACAGAAAATTAGTCAAGAAGGCCAATTGTCTGGAGGGCTAAAGTACAGGAGAAAGAAGGCATGCTACAGCTATAAAAACTGCAAGTAGATCATAGCTGAAACACTGTTCAGTTCTGGTTCCCACACCTGAGGAGGGATCTGTTATGCTTGGAGGAAATGTAGTATAAATGTATTAGAAGCTACCTTCACTCCAAGAGTTAAGTCAGAAGAAGCAGTTACATGATGTAAATTTCAATTGGTGATTTAATCAAAGTTTTAAGGAAAATTGATAGGGTATGTAGTACTGTACATAGTAAAGAGTGAAACTAGCTTTGCTGGTTGGTGTACCTAGAATAAGGAGGCATAGCCTGAAAACTAGAACTAGGGCTCAGAACTGAAGTAGAGAAACATTCTGAAAAGGTAGGGTTTTAAATTGTGTTACGCAATTGGCAGTTGTTGCTAGATCGACTGTTAATTTTCAACCTGAGATTAAGAGATATCTACAACTTAGAGTGTTAAAGCGGGTACATAGAGTTAAGTCACAGATCAGTCGCGGTATCATTGAATGATGAAATAGGCTTGAAGGGCTAATTGGCCCATTTCTGTTCCCATTTTCCCACTTTCCCGTGAATGGGTAATCAGGCAGGCTTTATAATTGATGATTAATCAACAGCCTCAAGTTTTCCATAAAACATAGGAGCAGAAGTGGGCCAATCAGCCCATCAAATCTGCTCTGCCTTTCAATGGGATCCTGATAAGCCTCAACTCCATTTTCCTGTCTTAGCCCTTAAAATTCCCTTACTGATTAAAAATCTGTCTGTCTCAACTTTAAATATACTCAACAATTTGGGGCGGCACGGTGGCTCAGTAGTTAACACTGCTGCCTCACAGCTTCTGGATTAGTGGTGCTGGAAGAGCACAGCAGTTCAGGCAGCATCTGAGGAGCCTCACAGCGCCAGGGACCCGGGTTCAATTCCTGCCTCAGGCAACTGTCTGCGTGGAGTTTGCACATTCTCCCCGTGTCTGTGTGGGTTTCCTCCCGCAGTCCAACGATGTGCAGGTTAGGGGAATTGGCCATGCTAAATTGTCTGTAGTGTTAGGTGCATTAGTCAGGGGGGAATGGATGGAGGTGGGTTGCTCTTCGGAGGGTCGGTGTGGACTTATTGGGCCAAAGGGCCTGTTTCCACACTGTAGTGAATCTAATCTAATCTAATCCAATTTCTGCAGCAAAGAATTCTACTACGTTCTGACAAAGAAAAAGTCTCCTCATGTCTGTCCTAACTGGGTGATCCCTTACTCTGAGATTATGCTGTCTGGCCCTAGACTCTACCTCGTCTACCCTGTCAAGCACCAAAGAAACTTGTATGTTTCAATAAGGTTATTTCTTATTCTTTTAAATTCCAATGAGTATAGGACCAACCTACTCAACCTTTCCTCATAAGGCAGTATCTCCATACCTGGGATCAAACTAGTGAACCTTTTCTGGACTGCTTCAATGACTTCTTAACTTTGAGAAGAAATCCAGAACTGTTCACTTTATTCTGGCTGTGGTCTAACTAGTGCTTTGTGTAGTATTATTCTCCTATTTTTATTCTCCATTTCCTTCAAAACAAAAGAACAACTTTACATTTGCATTCCCTAATACCCACTGAATGTGTATGCTAGATTTTCATGACCATGGACAAGAGATCCTAAATTCCCTGTTTCATAGCAACCTTTTTCTATTTAAAAAAAATTCAACTCATTGCTAAAATACATAGACTCACACTTCCCCACATTATACCATCTGTCAAATTTTTGCCCAGTCATTTGACCTGCCTACGTCCCGAAGGGGGCTTTGTTTCAACCTCATTATTTGCCTCACATCTATTTTTATATCATCTGAAAATATGGCTATTGTGCATTCACTTTCCTCACCTAAGTCACAAATATGTATTGTAAATAATTATGGCACAAGCACTGATCCCTGTAGATACCACTACTGACAGCTTGCCATCTTGAAGATGCCCTCCTTATCCCAATCCTCTATCTTTTATTAGTTAGCTAGTCCTCTATCCATGCTAATATACTACCTCATCACCATAGCCTCATATCTGATTAAGTGACCTTATGTGTGGTAACCTTAATTAAATTTTGAAATCCAAATATCTTACATCTACTTGTTTCCCTTTATCCATCCTGCCTAGTACCTCTTTGAAGATTTCTAATAAATTTGTCAAGCATGATTTTCCCCTTCATGAATCCATGCTGACTTTGATTGTATTCTGTTTTTTTGAAATGCTCTGCCTTAACATTCTTTATAATGGACTTTCACATTTTCCATATGACATTGCTAAGCTATCTGGCCTATTGTTACCTGTTTTTGTCTCCTTCCCTTTTTGAATAAGGGTATTATAGTGGCAGTTTTCCAACCTTCCGGGACTTCTTCAGAATTCAAGAATTCTTTAAAAATTCCTGCCATGACCAATTATTACTACTGCATCCACTGTCTGTGCACCTATTTCCTTCAGTAACCTACAATGCATCCCATCAGGTCAAAGGGATTTATTGGGTTTTAGCCCCATTAATTTTTTTGCACTTTTTCTCTAGTCTTGGTCATTGTATTTATTTGCTCTCACCCTTGTGCCCTTTGATAGTTCATTATTCTTGTAATACTATTAGTTTGTTCCACTGTGAAGACTGATGCAGGCTCTATATTCAACTCCTCAGCTGTTTCCCATTTCCCCACTGTTATTTCCCTAGTTTCATTCTCTAGGTTCACTTTGGCCGGTCTTTTTATATACTTAAAGGAGCTTTCCAACTGTTTGTAAACTGAAAATTAATCCAATCTTTCCAATAACAGAAAGCATCTAATTCTAGAGAAACATGATTTTCAAGCATTCTGAGTAAGAGACAACACCAGATGTTGGTAAAATCCTAGCAATAGCAGGAAGACACTCCTTAACTGACCACTTGGGTGGTTCATTCAACCTCTGGGAGAGATGGTCATCCTCCACTTTCCACACCACCACTAAAATGGCAAAGCAACAGGAAGATGGTGGGCAGCCCACATACTACGTACCCTCACCTGTCTCCCAGCCAATCACTGGACAGTCGGTAAAATCCAACCCCTCTTGTGCTGTATTGGAAAATTTGAGCAGCAAGTAGTGCTGCAGGTGATAATTGTGCCTGCAGATGGTATAAATCCTGTCCTAGTGCAAGGTAGCTTCAGAATGCATGATACTTAATCAAAAAAAAGATGATCAGAGAATTAATTATCCAAAATATCTACACGTCATAATCCATTAGCGTTCTTGACTAGATAATAAAAAGCAAGGGCAGAGGTGTGGTGCTTAATACTGATTATCGTCTGACAACTGATGCAGGAACATGGTATGCATACAGGTAAGAGGCACAATTGGAGTCTCTATCTTCTGCCCACCACCCCGCCTCCCCACAATAAAGTAATTTTCTAGCAATTCCTCTAAAGAGTCTTTCATGCAAATCGCTGCCTGAATGAGATATGTGACTGCATTTCAGATGATAGAAATCCACCCACATTCAGGGGAGAAAATCACAATTATATTTTGTCGTAGCATTTTATTCGCCTTGCACTCTGTTATCAAATGGCAAGAACTTTATGCAAGCAGGTCACAAAGCCAATCATAAATGCACAATACTGCAGATACTGGAAATCTGAAATAAAAACAGAAATGCTGGTGAAACTGACCCTTTGTCAAAGCTCTAACACAGAGAGAAAAGGAAAGCAGTGAAGGTGGACAGGGAGAGAGACAAACAAAGGGCCAGTTAGACACGAAACATCAGCTCCTTTCTCTCCTTACAGATGCTGCCAGTTCCTATCAGTTGTTTGATGAGCACGTAGTACTGGTAAAAGATTGGTGACAGATGTGTTAGTCAAAGAGACAGGACAAAAAATTGAAAATAGTTTAACTGTGCATCAAAATGGATAATATTCAACATGGTAATCAGAAGAAGTATTATCTATAGGTAGGTCAGAGGGGGTAATATTTAATACTTAAATCGGAAGAGGCAAAACTTATCATGCACGTCAGAGAATGTAAAATTCAGTCTCTTTCTGATGGAAAAATGTAGCAGGACAACAGTGGGATTAGACAGGGTGTGTTTTTGCACTGGCAATCTTTGGTGTGGTCTTCCCTCACAAGGGGGATCAATTATAAAAATAAGGAAGTGTTACAACAGGTGGTACAGGGCCATAGTTCGACTGCATCTGGAGTTCAGTGTACTGTTTCAGTCTCCTTAAAGGATATTATTACATTAGAAGAAAGTTCACTTGACTGATTCCCAGGATGAATCTTATGAGGAAAGTTTGAGCATGTTGAGCCAATACTTATTGGAGTTCAGAAGGATAAGTATGATCTTATTGTTCAACATGTATGGTTATAAGAAGTCTTGACAGGATGGATGCTGAGAGGATGTTTCCCTTTGGAGGGAGGTTTTGAACTATGGGAAACAGTTTAAAAGTTAGGGGTCTTACATTTACAACTTAGTTAAAGATAATTTTCTTTTCTGAGGGTAACTGAATATATCCAAGGCAGAGTTATATTTTTGATCAACGAAGGAGTTGAGGGATTGAATGGCCTTCTGCGTCTAACTTTTGTGTTCCTGGCTCCTGTCATATGTTTTAGCTCATCTTAGTAGAGATTCTAGAATTGACAGAAAGCTGTTCAGCCCTTCTGCTCCCAAGATCTCAGACAACAATACATCAAGTATCCTCAGAGTTATTCTTGCACTAGAATTCCAAACTGAGGTACATGCAACTGCAAATAGACAGACCCTGTCATGCCTGTGATGAATTTGGTTTGAGTGTGAATATTAGGAAGACAAATGTCACACCCAGGATGTTGTTGCACTAACATCTATCAACAGTGACAATGCCATTCTGGGAGTTATTGTGAGTTTGGATACTTAGGCTCCACACTCCGCAGCAGTCTGTCTCTTGATGCTGTAATCAACATGCACATAGGAAAAGTTACAGCTGTTATGTCCAAGTTGAGTAACAGAATGTGGAGCCTCAGCAATCTGGCTGAGAACACTAAACTGTAAATCCAACAATCTTGAGACCTCCGTACACTTCTCTGCAATGGTGACACCTGTAAAAAGTGTGCCAGGCAGAGAAAAGGTGAAACAATTTCTACCTTCACTGCCTCAACATCTCCGAGCAGGCTGCAATTAATAGCTCAAGGGTCCTAGAGTGTACCAATCCCATTGGCAAGAAATTATTGCTGAGCCAATGATGTCTGTACTGGCTTGGCCATTTTCACTGAAAGGATGAAAGTTTTATATCCAAAGACTTCCCATAAATTGAGCACTGGTTCAGAATCTCCTAGATATCCATAATACAAAGGACACCTTCAACCAAAATCTGATGAAGTAAGACAGAAATTGTCACTGAAAACTGGGGAAAAGCCACTATTGATCATGACCACTGGAAACTGACTGTCTGGAGCCTTCCCACCTCGCCGCTCCACCCTCTACTCTAACCTATCACCATCACTCCCCCCACCTGCATCTACCTATTGCCTTCTCAGCTACCTTTGGCTTCCCAGCTACCTTCCCCCTAACCCTATCCAGCCTCCTATTTATCTCTCAGCCCACTTCACACCCCCTACATTCCTGTTGAAAGGCTTATGCCCGAAATGTTGATTCTCCTGCTCCCCCGATGCTACCTGACCTGCTGTGCTTTTCCAGTGCCACACATTTCAAAGGAGATGAGAAGAGACAAGCAGAAAGGTTAACTGGCTGTGAAGAGGGCTCAGAGGCAACAGAGGTCAGTGAATCATGCACCTTTTCAGCCCACTATCATGCTCTGCAGCAAAATGCAACAGTGACTTTCATGCCAGAGGGGGCTCCTGAGCAATACCTAGCATTATTTAGCACAGCATTGACCAATACCGTTATCGCAAGTCATTGTCATACAGGACAGAAGGCTAATATATCTTTAGAAGGGGGTAATATTCATGTACAACAGAGAGGGTGATGTTCAGGCTTTAGATCAAAAGTAGCAATATATCAGAATGGATAATATTCAGAGTAGAGATGGAAATACTCAGGAGGAGAAACATCCAGTGTATACAGGGGCAACTTTTTCACGCAGAGGGTGGTACGTGTATGGAATGAGCTGCCAGGGGTCATCTGGATGGGTATATGAATAGAAAGCATTTGGAGGGATAGTGGCTGGGTGCTGGCAGGTTTGACTAGATTGGGTTTGGATTTCTGGTCGGCATAGATGAGTTGGACCGAAGGGTCTGTTTCTGTGCTGTACACCTCCATGACTTTATGACTATGACATCAGATGAGGCCTGAAACACACTGATTATCAGTGAACACTACTCAATATGATCATCACAGGATAAAGAATAATGATCACTGTGAAGCCACCTTGGCACTGGAAATGACAAAGGCTGGTCAATCCTGCAAGTCCACCAAATTAAGATCTGAGGACTTGTGCCAAAATTGGAAAAGCTGATCCATAGATGAGTAAGCAACTGACTTATATAATTATGCTCTTCAAATCAAAGCTTACTGTCAATGTCTGAGACTCCTCAATCACCATCTGCAGGTATTTCTTTTCCCATTGGTGAGAGAGACATTCTAGATATGCCAACACAGTTATGCATTCGGGAGGAAGTGGTCCTATGGAGTTCTCAGCTTTGACTTTGTATTTGATGAAGCCTCAGGGAACTCAGCCAAACATGGACAAGCAAATCTCTTGCTGATTACTACCTACTTGCCTCCCTTATTTGATGAATTGGTACTGTGGGCGGCACCGTGGTACAGTGGTTAGCTCTGCTGCCTCCCAGCACCAGAGACCCAGGTTCAATTCCCGCCTCAGGCGACTGACTGTGTGGAGTTTGCACATTCTCCCAGTGTTTGCGTGGGTTTGCTCCGGTTTCCTCACACAGTCCAAAACAAAAATGCGAATTGGCCGTGCTAAATTGCCCGTAGTGTTAGGTGAAGGGGTAAATGTAAGGGAATGGGTCTGGGTGGGTTGCGCTTCGGTGGGTCAGTGTGGACTTGTTGGGCTGAAGGGCCTGTTTCCGCACTGTAAGTAATCTAATCTAATCCTCTATGTTAGGTTGCTGAGGGAGCAGAATGCATCCTGGTGCAGGATTCCAATGACCACGCCAGCAATGCTGCAGTAGCACTACAACTAACGGAGCTGGCTGAGTCATGAAGCATTTAGCTGGCAGACAGGGCATGCTGCAAATGATGAGAGAACCACAACATGGAAAAGAATAAAAATAAAGGAAGTAGCAATATTTGGTTTGAACATCAGAGGGGGCAAGATCCAGGATGACCATCAGTGGCAATAGTATGTATATCAGAATGGTTGTTTCTCAGAGAGATTAGTATTCATCATGCAGATCAGAAGGTAATATTCAGTATGCTTATTTCAGGGGCTAATATTTTACATGTACATCAAGGGAGTGACATTTAATTCCTACTTCAAACGCATAACAGTCAATATGTACAGCAGAGGAGTTAATATTAAATCTGTATATTAGAGGAAGTAATATTCAGTGTGTTCTTTGTAGGATAAATGTTTCTTATCAGAATCAAAGAGAATAATACTTAGAGTGTCCATTAGAGGGGGCAATATTCTTCATTTTACATTCCTAATTTAAATTGCTATGCTCAGTCTACCAAAGCATAATCACCCGTCTGAACACTTGTGGCTAAGTTTCAGTCTACCTAGTTCTGAATTGGGTATCTTCTGCCAAGTCAGTGGCAACTTATGTATAGTGTATTTTCTTTAACTTCAATTCCTAATGACATCTTGGGCTGAATCTTACATTTGCTGAAAATGTGTTGCTGGAAAAGCGCAGCAGGTCAGGCAGCATCCAAGGAGCAGGCGAATCGACGTTTCGGGCATGAGCTCTTCTTTAGACAGCCCTAGTTGCTGTCTGACCTGCTGCGCTTTTCCAGCAACACATTTTCAGCTCTGATCTCCAGCATCTGCAGTCCTCACTTTCTCCTAACTGAATCTTCCATTTACCGGTATCACTACCGGTATGGCAACTGTACCATTCAAGATCAGAGACGGTTACAGAGAGTGGTGAACTTGGCCTGGACAATCACAAAGGCCAACCTCCCATCTACAGAATCCATCTACCAGGCCCGCAGTCAAGGAAAGGCCGCCAGCATTCTCAAAGATCCATCCATCCCTGGCAATGTTTTTTTACAACCGCTACGATCGGAGAGGGGGGGAGGGGGGAAGGTCCAGAAGCCTAAACTCACGCACCTGCTGGTTTCGCAACAGTTTATACCCTACTGTTGTTAGAATACTGAATGGACTCACAAACTCTGAACATTCACCTGTACCTGTGTTTTTGTTTTTGCTGCTGTTTACCTATTATTTACTATCTATGCTATCTAATTCTGTGATCTGTCTGTATTGCTCGCAAGACAAAGCTTTTCACTGTGCCTTGGTATATGTGACAATAAATTCAATTCCATTCAATTTTGATTTATTGAGTATTGAGTGTTGAATTGACTTCTTTTGTTTTGGAGGGTTTTTTGCGGTAAGGATAATAGGTTTTATCACCATTTCTTCCCAAACTCATCTCATTTACTTAACTGCTCACCCATGGAATGTATCAGGTTTGGTTTCTACCCATCTTGTCACATGCTGCTTGCAGAATAACTTACTACTTAACAGATATCCTAAAATACACTGGCATCCTTTGTATCTGTTGTGCATCTGGATGAGCACTGTCAGTCCGGAGCTGCCCTGCATATTTCCTGACATTTACTCTGAACATTGAAGGACAGGGGAAATCGGCAGGCATGGGTCCTGGAGCTCCTGTTGGGTGGGCCCCTTCCCCAGGACCATCAGTAAAGGCCACAACACCAGACCATGCCAGCCTGCTGTAAAGTTGCCATTCAGCTTAACGCAGTAACACCCATCTGGAGATGTGGCCAGCAATGCAGTAGGAGCTTAATATACTCTTCTTCATTCCATTAGCAAGTGCCACCATCTACTTTCCAACACCTCACACTCACTCTATCTCTTCTATTATACCACCCCAGCACCAAGCCCTGCAAGCACTCTGCATTGCCTACCCACTCACTTGGGAAACTTCCCAACCCGCACCAATCAGGGCCCTGATTGTTAGCGGAGATTGGCTTTGACTTACTGTGTCAGAAAGCCCTAAACAAGGGCTACCTCCCATTCACCACCCCTCCCCTCCAACCCTGAATTGACCTACTTTGTTTCTGTGCTAAACAGCACAGCAGGTCTATAGTAATATGAGTGTGTTGGTTGAGATGGCAAAGAGCAAAAAGGCAAAAGGCAAGGCAAGAAAAGGAAAGTAAGGGATGCTCTGACCATCTGGGTAGAGACAAAGTGAATAAAAGTGAGCAAAGACCCTGGAGATATGGCTTACACCTGTGCATGAGCTGGGTGCATTACAACGTTACCATCGCAATTACTGATGCAGTCCAAGGTCATAGAATCATAGACTCATTGATATGTACAGCACAGAAACAGACCCTTTGGCCAACCTGTCCATGCCGACCAGATATCGTAACCTAATCTAGTCCCATGTTCCAGTATTTGGCCCATATCCCTCTAAACCCTTCCTATTCATATACCCATCCAGATGCCTTTTAAATGTTGTAATTGTACCAGCCCCCACCACTTCCTCTGGCAACTCATTACATACATGCACCACTCTCTGCATGAAAACGATGCATCTTAGGTCCCTTTTAAATCTCTACCCTCTCACCCTAAACTTATGCCCTCTAGTTCTGGACTCCCCCACCACAGGGAAAAGACCTTGTTTGTTTATGTTATCCATGCCCCCTCATGATTTTATAAACCTCTATAAGGTCACCCCTCAGCCTCTGATACTCCAGGGAAAACAGCCCCACACTATTCAGCCTCTCCCTGTAACTCAAATCCTCTAACCATGACAATAACAGAAATTCGGAAGAGTTCTTTAAGTGAACTGGAGATATGCCGCAAGCGTTCTTAGGAGCTGAGACATGTTGGATTCCAATGTCTGTGGACACGAGGTGGGTGTGGCAGCTGTCCATGCTGTCTGTCCTGAGATGTTAGTGGCTGATGTCCAATGTGAAGGTCATTCAGAGTGAGCAGTGAACTGAATCTTCCAGGTGCTTGCACTGGTTTCCATGTCATGTTTTCCCGATGTCCAGCTTATGTTTTTTTTTCTTTCTTTTTTTTGTGCGGTAGTGCTTATTTTTGCCCCAGCACCCATGGTGTGTGTGTGCAGGTGTGAGACACAGTGAAAGACACAAAGTGCACGAATCTTTATTCAATTTCCACCACCAGGGAGATAGGAAAACACCCGGGTGGCCAGTGACAAACACTGCCCTTCACATCAAAGGGCAATGCTGTGTGAATGTCCAGCTTATTAGCTGGGTGTCCAGACGTTAAAGTTATGCCATTAACAAGGCATTTAACAAGCATTAATCCTTGTCAGTTAGAATCCTGCCACTGTTGTAAAATGCAGTAAAGATGATAGCAGCTGCTCCCAGCATCAAGATGGGCCTCAACACAGTTATCACACAGTACTATCATAACAATATATTTCCAAGTCAAGCTTGGAGGGGAACTTTGAGGTAGTGGTGTTCCCATGTATCTGCTGCCCTTATCTTTCTAGATGATAGTGGACTTAGATTTGGAAAGTGCTGTCTAAGGTGCCTTGGTGAATTTCTACAGTGCAGTTATTGTTGCATGCCACTGCTGAGTATTGAAGGTGGAGGGCATGGGTGTTTATGGATATGATACCAATCATATAGGCTGCTTTAACCTGGATGGTGTCAAACTTCTTGAGTGTTGTTGAAGCTGCACCCTTCCAAACAAGTGCCAAGTATTCCATCACACTTCTGACCTGTGCCTTTTAGATAGTGGACAGGCTTTGGGGAGTTAGGGGGCGAGTTACCTGCTGCAGGATATCTAGCATCTGACTTGCTGACCTGTTCTTGTAGCCATTATTTATATGGCTAGTCCATTTCAGTTCAGTTTCTGGTTAATGGTAACCCCCCAGTTGTTGATATTGGAGGATTCAGTGATGATAATGGCAATTAATATCAAGGGATAATGGTTAGATTCTCTCTTGTTGGATATGGTCATTGCCTGGAACTTGTGTGGTTATTTTTTATTCACTTGTGGGTTGTGGACATCGTTGACTAGGCCAGTATTTATTGCCTGTCCTGAGTTACCATTGAACAGGTGATGGTGAGCTGCCTTCTTGAACCACTGAAGTCCATGTGCTGTGGGTTGACCCACAATGCCCTTAGGGAGGACGAGCCAAGATTTTAACCCAGTGACAGTGAAGGAACATCAGAATGGTGGGTGGCTTGGAGGGAAATGTTACTTGCCACTTGTCAGCCCAAACTTGAATACTTAATACTGGGGAGGATGAAGTGGTTGCTGAGGACAGGGATTTGGTGTTGTTGCACGGCTAATCATTGCTGTTAATGCTGTTAATGGGACATAGGATATTCCAAATGAATATTTAAATGACATCCACTTTCCCAAATCCTGAGGGAGGCTGACAGTGTTCAACTCAACGCCCTCCCATGTGACAGAGGACCCACCCATCTCTGGTAAATTGCCAATGGCAGCAGGAAGAAGCTTTTAATTTTCCATTAAATTGAATCAGTGGGCCTCTGGACAGGAAAATTGTCCTCCACCATTCCTGCACTGGTCAAATATCATGATGGCAGGAAGATAGTGAGTACATCAGTTTTTCCACCTCCCCTTGCCTCACGAAACTGAGCACAAACTGGGCTGGGCCGGGCACTGGCAGGTGGAACTAGATTGGGTTGGGATATCTGGTCAGCATGGACAGGTTGGACCGAAGGGTCTGTTTCCATGCTGTACATCTCTATGACTCTATGACTGGTTCAGGGAACATCTCTGGTCAGTACACACCATCAACCCCACCTTCTAGTGGCCCCTCCCACTCCCCTGATGGCATGTTCATTCTGGGCCTCCTCCACTGCCTAAACAAGGTCACACACAAACTGGAGGAAGAACACGGCATGGGCGGCACGGTGGCGCAGTGGTTAGCACTGCTGCCTCACAGCGCCAGAGACCCGGGTTCAATTCCCGACTCAGGCAACTGACTGTGTGGAGTTTGCACATTCTCCCCGTGTCTGCGTGGGTTTCCTCCGGGTGCTCCGGTTTCCTCCCACAGTCACAAAGATGTGCGGGTCAGGTGAATTGGCCATGCTAAATTGCCCGTAGTGTTAGGTTAAAGGGGTAAATGTAGGGGTATGGGTGGGTTGCGCTTCGGCGGGTCGGTGTGGACTTGTTGGGCCGAAGGGCCTGTTTCCACACTGTAAGTAATCTAATCTAATCTAAAAAAAAAACCACCTCATCTTCCACCTCAGGAGCCTACAACCACACAGCCTCAACATTGAATTAACTCATTTCAAAATTTCCCCACTTTCCACCTCATCCCAGATCTAACCGTAGGACTCGGCTCCGCCCTCTTGACCTGTCCTACCTGTCCATCTTCCTTCCCACCTTTCCGCACCACTCTTTCCACTGAACTATCACTATTACCTCCAACCTGCACCCACCTATCATCTTCCCACCTACCCTTCCCCTAGCCCCACCTCTCCCATTTATTTCTCAGTCACCTTCCCCCTCCCCAGTCCAGTTGAAGGGTCCTACCTGAAACATCAACTTTCCTGCTCCTCAGATGCTTTCTGACTTGCTGTGCTTTTTCCAGCCCCATATTTTATCAACTTTAAAGACACGCTTAGTTGGTGTAAAGGTTCTGGTCCAGATATCAATGGCCCACAAATACTTTGATAGAGTTCTGTGTCATGTGGTACACATTTATCAGCCATGATCCTATTGAATGGCATATCAGGTTCAAAGGGTCAAACAGCATACTCCTGTGCCACATATTAACATAATCCGAATATATTATCAAAATTCCCAAATTCTCTCAAAGTACGGGTGCAATACATATCACCTTCTACTCTTTCATGCATTATATTGGAAGCATCAAAGCGCTTTGCCTATTCTTAAGTAATAATGAGAATGGATATAATACACAAATACTATTTTAAGAGTTTATTTTGTTTTTGGATAAAAGCAAATTACTGTGGATGCTGGAATCTGAAACCAAAAGAGAAAATGCTGGAAAATCTCAGCAGGTCTGGCAGCATCTGTAAGGAGAGAAAAGAGCTGACGTTTCGATGAGGACACTTTCCAAAGTGGTGCTCTTAATATGTGCTCCTTCTTTTCCAACCGTGGCTTCCCACCTACAGTTGTTGACAGGGCTCTCGACAGCGTGTGGTCCATCTCCCGCGCCATGACCCTCACCCCTCCCTCCCCTCCCAGAACAAGAATAAGGTCCCTCTTGTTTTCACCTTTCACCCCACCAGCCTTCACATGCAAAGAATAATCCTCCGCCATTTTCGCCAACTCCAACACGACGCCATCACTAAACACATCTTCCCTTTCCTCCCCCTGTCTGCATTCCGCAGAGATCGTTCCCTCCAGGACAACTTAGTCCACTCCTCTATCACACCAAACACCTCTCCCATCACACACGGCACCTTCCCATCACACCCGGTACCTTCCCATCACACCGAACACCTCTCCCATCATACACAGCACCTACCATCACACCAAACACCTCTCTCATCACACACGGCACCTTCCCATCACACCTAACACCTCTCCCATCACTCACGGCACCTTCCCATCACACACGGCACCTTCCCATCACACCGAATACCTCTCCCATCACACACGGCACCTTCCCATGCAATCGCAGAAGGTGCAACACCTGCCCCTTTACCTCTTCCATGCTCACCATCCAAGCCCCCAAACACTCATTTCAGATCAAGCAGCGTTTCACTTATATCTCTTTTAATTTGGTCTATTGCATTCTTTGCTCCCAATGTGGTCTCCACTATATCAGAGAGACAAAACGCCGACTGGGTAATCGCTTTGCTGAGCACCTTCGGTCTGTATGTATTCAGGTCCCGGACCTTCCCGTGGCTTGCCACTTCAACACACGACCCTGCTCCCATGCCCACATGTCTGTCCTTGGCCGGCTGCAATGTTCCAGTGAAGCTCAACGCAAACTGGAGGAACAGCATCTCATCTTTGACTGGGCAAGTTACAGCCTGCCGGTCTCAACATTGAATTCAACAACTTCAGATGATTATCCCATCTCGACCCCTCTGTTTTCATTCTGCTCCGTAATTTTATTTCATTTATTTTATTTATTTTTAAAATTTTTTTTCACTGTTCTGTGCCTCTTATTTCTTGATTGTCTCTCTTTCTCTCGCTCCCCCGTCTCTCATCACCTTTTTCCTCTCCTCTTCCCCCTTTGCTACCCTTCTCCCCTGTTTTCCATTTAGCCTCTGCTTCATCCCCCACCCCCATCCCTCACATATTTTGTCACATAGCATTGGCTTCAGCCTTGGTCATTCACAGCTCCTAATCTCCCTATAATCTCTCTGCACTGTCATTATCACCTCTTTATTGCTACCTTTGCTTCTGGAGCCAGGACTCACTTTCTCTCAACCCAGTATAAATACCTCCCTATTTCTCCCCTTTTTTTAGCTTTGACAAAGGGTCAGTTAGACTCGAAATGTCAGCTCTTTTCTCTCCTTATAGACGCTGCCAGACCTGCTGAGATTTTCCAGCATTTTCTCTCTTATTTGTTTTTGGTTTAGACTTTATCTAGATCCTAAAGAACTGTGAACCTACGATGAACAATTCCATTAGTCCTGGATTGATAAATTCAATGATGAAGCATTCTTTACAATCTTTTGACGCCTGTACTTTAAGAGTTAATTTTTCCATGTGGGAATGTAATTGGCAGGTGGCCAGCAACATTATGTTTCAAAGGCTTAGTTTAATGTGTTGAGTTCTGAACAGAAACAGTACACAGTTCTCCAATTCCTGCATGGCATGGAATCAAAGTTCTGTACGCTCCAGGAAAAGTCTGGAAATGTATTTGGTAAACTCGTTTTACAGATAAAGTCACTAAATAATGATGTTCTAATTGCAAATGATCACATTTCTGGTCTGGCTTTAAATAAAACCTGGCAGTATGTAATAATGGGATTGGGATACAAATATGCTGTCACATCCTGTTTATGGAAAGTAATTACTGAGCAAAAATAAAAAGACATACATGGCTTGCTGTAACTGGCAACAATTAAGTGTGATTTAAATTCAAAAATGAGAGCACAGCACATTTTATAAATGAAATTTTAAATATTGTTTATATCAAAACAAGTTCTTGCTTTTGACTTTGGATTAGACAGTTTTGATCATGAAATTCTATCCTTCACAGTCAAAACTTCATTGTCATCATCAATCTTGTGTGCCTACATTAAACTTCCAATGTGACATGTGGATAATACATGCTGATTGAAGTGAGTGATGGTATACACACTGTTTCAAAGTAGCTGATACCACTGTCATTCCACCTTTTGTTTTTAACAGGAAGTATTCAAAAGACCTTTTATTCTTCATCATTGTAAATTTCATTAGTGATTATGCTAAATGTATCTCCTCTCGAGGCCAGGGTTATTTTGATGATTTGAATTGCGCAGTTTACTCACTAAAGACCCTGGATTGCACTCGACTTAGTATGGCTCAGTAGCATACAACACATAAAGCTAATGGAGAAGCAAGTTACCACAGATGGGGGAGGTGGTAGGTGGTTAGTGGGTGTAGGTACTGGTGAAGAAAAGATGCTGGTAGTTCAGATTAAGTGATTGGAATGTGGGAATGGCAGAACAGTGGTGTGTCTCCTGTCAGACTTGAAAGGACAGACAGACTTGAAAGGACAAACAGCCCGATTGGAAAGGGGAAAGGACATGATAACAAGTTAAAAGAAAGGGAAAATTGGTTCACAATTTGACGGTGTTCAACAAAATTGTGAACCATTTCTTCCATTCCGATGAGACGCCTGTCCTTTCAAATCTGGCAGGAGACACACCATTGTTCTACCATTCTCACATTCCGATCCCTTAATCTGAACTATCAACATCTTTTCTCCCCAAGCACCTACACACGCTAACCACCACTCCTCCCCCGCCACTATAGCATAAATTCTGCCCCTCCACACTTCACTTCAGCTCTGATGAAGAGTCATCTCGACTCAAAACATTAGCTTGCTCAGCATTTGTTGTTTCAAGCCAATGGGGACCACTCAGGTTGTTTATAAATGCCTGTTGTTTGTGATCAATTTGAATATCTTGCATTTTGGACAAATACCCACAATGCATAGAAGAGCAAAATAATCTTACTCAATCAGGAATAGATTTTCGTGTTGCTATCCACGGCCTTTACTGTCCAAGTCTCTCCTTCATCCATCACTACCTTTAGTCCTTCCTTAAGCTACCCCTCCTAACCAATACTTATTTTGCTTGACATCAAATTTTGTCAGGAAATCTATGAAATTTTAGTTCATTAAAGGCACTATATAAATGCAAGTTTTGATTCGATTTATTATTGTCACATGTACTAACAGACAATGAAAAGTATTGTTTTGCATGTTAACCAGACAAATCGTGTTGAACATAAGAACATCAGGATAATAGAACAGAATACAGAATAAAATGTTACAGTTACACAGAAGCTGCAAAGAAAGATCAACTCTAGTATATGAGAGATCAGTTCACAAGTTTGATAAATCACCAGATATTTTTATTTGTGTGGACGAGTCAACTGGCAGTATAGATATCAAATAGAAAAGAAATGGATGATATTGTGTCTCCTGGAGTTCTGGTTGAATATTTACAGCGTTCCTGTTGTGTGCACAGTGGTAGTTGTAGTTAGAGTAGTATAATTCTACATTTGTACATCAATTTCAACAGGTTTAACTGTTTATTTTGAACATATTCAGGAGATGGCAATCATTCAATATGCTGTCTTGATAGTAATTTGAACCTCACTCCTGCAAAATAATCATGCTGTTTAGTTGGAACTGATACATTGCATTCCACCATTGTTAGCATTTAGGGTGCTGTATTCTGGGCTCTTCGTACATACAGCCTTTTCACCTGATAAACAGATATACACCAAGCCTCGCACTGCCCACTTAATAGTGACAAAGTGTATGAGAAAATTGGGTTTCATAAGATTTTCCATCACTGCCACCTGCTTTCCACCTCCCTCCCCACCCCAACGCTAGTAGGTCAGTGCGGGGGAGATCCAAACGAGCAGTGAGGTATACCATTGATTTAGTGACAGATCAAATTTCAAGCCCCTCTCCTGTTAGTACACAGACAGGTTCTGCTTCCAAATTCTGCATTCACATCCAATGGGCCACTCACGTCTTGATGGATCAGGGTAATAACTCCTTGGTGCCTTTGAGTTGTGGAAACCCATGGGAAAATATGTGATAGTCCCCCGCTCACTGATTTAAAGGTCGTCAGGGGGCAGGGTCCTTGTGATATGAAGAACATGGCCTGCCCACTGCCTAAACCCTTCCCGATCAAAATCCTTTTTAATGGGGGATAGTGTCAAGTGACCATCCTGCTCTTGAGTATAGTGGGGTCCTTAAGTGCAAATGGACAGCTATGGAAATCCCTGCCTCTAAAGTACCTGTGACAGCAGGGGGTCCGTGTCAGGTGTGTAGCTCAACAACTTTAGCTGGTGTCAGGCAAGTCAGAAGAATATCCTTTGAGGTCCCCTGCGCCCATCAGAAGCATTCCCTCATAAGACCGAATCCCTCCATTACTCTCCGCCCCACAGCCTCTCAAATCCAGTCCTACAAGATCCTTCATCCCCTCAGTCACCTCGCTGGGTTTGCCAGCAAGGCCCTGCAAATATCCAGACTTAACTAAAAATCCACCTCTCAAAGTGTCCACCTCTATGGGCACGACTGCAGTCTCAGCAATAGCCGCTGCTCGAAACTGGGGCTGCTGGGCTGTCAGAAGGCCAGCAGCTCGCGAAGGCAGAACTTTCTCCCCAAGTGGAGGGTGCAGGGATGGAGGTATTTAATGTCCCTTGCAGTGTTGAATGGCTGATGACTGCAGGTGCATCTGTGATCACTGGGAATGCCCTGCCATTCAATAGATTCTGTTCACAAAATCTTCCTATTGCATGGGACAACCCACCACTTTAGCTGCCGTGAAATTGTTTATGACCATGAAAGAAATGCCTGTGTCTTGGACTGACAGCCTGTTAAATCCTGCACCTCCAAATAGCTCATCTACTGTGTCTGTTAGTCTCGATGTGGTCTCCTCTACAATGTGGAGACAGGACGCCAACTTCGAGAATGCTTCAGGGAACATTTCTGGGACACACACAACCAACAATCCCACTGCCCTGTGGCCAACCACTTAGTCCTGGGTCTCCTCCAACATGAAATCCAAGCCACCCAACGACTGGAGGAAAAACGACTCATCTTCCTCCTTGCGACCTTTCAACCACACGGCATTTGGGATGGGACCACTCGCCGCCGTCGATTTGCCACTGCCCTTTCACCGCCAAGGACGCTTCACCACAGCAAGTGTTTGTAACTCATTTTTATGTATAAACCAATAAAATGATATTTATTTCACCTCTTTTTTTAATCAATATGTACTATGTTGTTGTATAAATAAAGGGGACTGAGAAGTATGAAAGAACAGGCAGGAGGGAAAACAATCAGTACATATATACCTTTCCGGTGGTGAATAGTCTCCAGAGGTCAAATGACCCCAGTGGAGAAACGCTGGTGGTGAACCGGCAGAGGCTAATCGGCGGTGGCGAATGTGCCTTGGCGAATCCTCACCAACCCACGGCGTTAATGTTGCTTTCACCAGTTTCCCTATCTCCCCTCCCCCCACTTCAACCCAGCTCCCACCCTCCAACCTGCCACCGCCCTCTTGAACTGTCCTACCTGTCCACCTTCCTTCCCACCATTTCACTCCACCATCCCCACTGACCTATCACTATGCCCCCCCACCTGCATCTAGCTGTCACCTTCCCAGCTACCTGACCCCTCCCTCCACCTTCCTATTTATCTCTCAGCCACCTTCTCCCGCCACTCCCACAATATTCCTGAGAAAGGGCTTACGTCCAATATGTTGACTCTTCTGCTCCTTGGATGCAGCTTGACCTGCTGTGCTTTTCCAGCACCACACTCTCCTTGTAATCATTTATTTTCATAAATCATTTGCAAAGCCATTAGGACTCAGTATTCACAGCAAAATAAATTAAATTACAGAATGTGAACCAAAACCATTGGTAAAAGTTTTGAAATCTAGTATAGTAAAGAGAAATTTGCATTTACTTAATTGCCTTGAAACAGTTACCTGGATCGTAGGTTACCTCTCAGTTATACATTGTCTTTAATTTGTTGGATCTTTGCATTCTGAAGTGGAGTGGCTGAAAAATGGGAAGGGATGTTGATCTGCTGAGCCTTCAAGTCTTTCCTCTTGCATTTCCATAAATATAGTAAAGCATACTGAAATGCTAACACAGGAAAGGAATCAGACAAACATTTACACTGTTTCAAAGATCATGATATTAGCACAGACGACTAAATTCTTGATCAAAACAGTAGGTTCTTTAAAGACAATTAAAGAAAGAAACAGAGGGGTAGAGAGAGAGAGCCAAAGATGTTTAGAGCGTGAATCTCAGACCATAAGATCTAAGTGGTTGAAGGTATAGTCTCCATTGATGGTGCTAAAGAAGTACAGGATGTATGAGAGGTCCATAGGGTTCAAGGTGGTGTCAGAGCCAGAGGGGACTGATTAGAACTTGAATGATATTTATAAAATCAATCTAGTGATGGACTAGATATCAATCTCAGTCATTTAATGTACTGGGGACAGTTGAACTGAAATTTGGCATTTTCAATCATAGACAATTATCAAGACAATAAGTGCAGGAGTAGGCTATTCTGCCCTTCGGGCCTGCACCACCATTCATTATGATCATGGCTGATCATCCTCAATCAGTATCCTGTTCCTGCCTTATCTCCATAACCCTTGATTCCACTATCCTTGAGAGCTCTATCCAACTCTTTCTTAAATGAATCCAGAGACTGTGCCTACACTGCCCTCTGGGGCAGAGCATTCCACACAGCCACCACTCTCTGGGTGAAGAAGTTTCTCCTCATCTCTGTCCTAAATGGCCTACCCCTTATTTTTAAGCTGTGTCCTCTGGTTCAGGACTCACCCATCAGCGGAAACATGTTTCCTGCCTCCAGAGTGTCCAATCCTTGAATAATCTTGTACGTCTCAATCAGATCCCTCTCAGTCTTCTAAACTCAAGGGTGTACAAGCCCAGTCACTCCAATCTTTCAACATAAGATAGTCCCGCCATTCCAGGAATTGACCTCGTGAACCTACGCTGCACTCCCTCAATAGCCAGAATGTCTGTCCTCAAATTTGGAGACCAGAACTGCACACAATATTCCAGGTGCGGTGTCACCAGGGCCCTGTATAGCTGCAGAAGAACCTCTTTGCTTCTATACTCAATCCCTCTTGTTATGAAGGCCAGCATGCTATTAGCTTTCTTCACTACCTGCTGTACCTGCATGCTTGCCTTCATTGACTGGTGTACAAGAACACCCAGATCTTTTTGTACTGCCCCTTTACCTAACTTGACTCCATTTAGGTAGTAATCTGCCTTCCTGTTCTTGCCACCAAAGTGGATAACCATACATTTATCTACATTAAACTGCATCTGCCATGCATCTGTCCACTCACCTAACCTGTCCAGGTCACCCTGTAATCTCCTAGCATCCTCCTCACATTTCACCCTGCCACCCAGCTTTGTATCATCAGCAAATTTGCTAATGTTACTATTAATACCATCTTCTATATCATTAATATATATTGTAAAAAGCTACCGTCCCAGAACTGATCCCATTGGTCACCGCCTACCATTCCGAAAGGGTGCCGTTTATCACTACTCTTTGTTTCCTGTCAGCCAACCAATTTTCAATCCAAGTCAGTACTTTGCCCCCAATACCATGCGCCCTAATTTTGCTCACTAACCTCCTATGTAGGACTTTATCAAAGGCTTTCTGAAAGTCCAGGTACACTACATCCACTGGATCTCCCTTGTCCATCTTCAGAGTTACATACTCAAAAAATTCCAGAAGATTAGTCAAACATGATTTCCCCTTCATAAATCTATGCTGACTCTGACCTATCCTGTTACTGCTATCCAGATGTGTCATAATTCCATCCTTTATAATTGACTCCAGCATCTTTCCCACCACTGAGGCCAGACTAACTGGTCTATAATTTCCTGCTTTCTCTCTTGCTCCTTTCTTAAAAAGTGGTACAATATTAACCACCCTCCAATCTGCAGGAACTATCCCGAATCTATCGAACTCTGAAAAATAATCACCAACGCATCCACGATTTCTAGAGCCACCTCCTTCAGTACCCTGGGATGTAGACTATCAGGCCCCGGGGACTTATCAGCCTTCAGACCTAACAGTCTCTCCAACACCAGTTCCTGGCAAATATAAATTCCCTTAAGTTCAGGTCCTTCAGCCACTGTTACCTCAGGGAGATTGCTTGTGTCTTCCCCAGTGAACACAGATCTGAAGTACCAATTCAATTCTTCTGCCATTTCTTTGTTCCCCGTAATATATTCCCCTGTTTCTGTCTTCAAGGGCCCAATTTTAGTCTTAACCATTTTTTTCCCTTTCACATACCTAAAAAAGCTTTTACTATCCTCCTTTATATTTTTGGCCAGTTTGCGTTCGTATCTCATTTTTTCTCTGCGTTTTTCCTTCTTAGTAATCCTCTGTTGTTCTTTAAAAGCTTCCCAGTCCTCCGTTTTCCCACTTATCTTTGCTATGTTATACTTTTTCTCTTTTGACTTTATATGTTTCTTAACTCCCCTCGTCAGCCACGGCCACCCATGCCTCCTCCTAGGATCTTTCTTCCTTTTCGGAATGAACTGATCCTGCATCTTCTGCATTATACCTAGAAATATCTGCCATTGTTCCTCCACTGTCATCCCTGCTAAGGTATTGCACCACTGAACTTTGGCCAGCTCCTCCCTCATAGCTCCATATTTCCCTTTATTCAACTGCAATATTGTCACTACCGATTGTACCCTCTCCCTTTCAAATTGCAGATTGAAGCTTATTGTATTATGGTCACTACTTCCCAATGGCTCCTTCACTTTGAGGTCCCTGACCAATTCTGGTTCATTGCATAATACCAGGTCCAGAATTGCCTTCTCCCTGGTAGGCTCCAGCACCAGCTGTTCTACGAATCCATCTTGGAGGCACTCCACACAGTCTCTTTCTTGAGGTCCAATACCATCCTGATTCTCCCAGTCTACCTGCATGTTGAAATCCCTCATAACAACTGTAGTAACATCTTTACGACAGGCCAATTTCAGCTCCTTATTCAACTTACACCCTACATCCAGACTACTGTTTGAGGGTCTGTAGATAACTCCCAAGAGGGTCTTTCTACCCTTAGAATTTCTCAGCTCTATCCATACTGACTCTACATCCCCTGATTCTAGGTCCCCCTGCGCAAGGGACTGAATATCATCCCTTACCAACAGGGCCACCCCACCCCCTCTGCCCGTCAGTCTGTCCTTATGATAGCACGTATAGCCTTGAATATTCATTTCCCAGGCCCTGTCCACATGAAACCATGTCTCAGTTATCCCCACAATATCGTATCTGCCAATTTCCAAAAGAGCCTCAAGCTCATCCATCTTATTTCTAATGCTTCGTGCATTCATATATAGTATTTTTAATTTGTTACTGCTCTCACCCTTCCCATCAACTCCTATTTCACTCAACCTTACAGCATGATCCCTTTTTGATTTTTCTGCTTCATTGATACCGTTGTCTTTCTTGACTTCCCTTGTTCTAACTTTCCCTTCAATTTCCTTCTTAAACTTCCAGTTCGTCCCCCCCCCTACTTAGTTTAAACGTAGCTGTGTTGCAGTAGCAAACCTGCCTGCCAGAATGCTGGTCCCCAAGGTGCAAACCGTCTCTTTTGTATCATTTATGCTTACCACAAAACATACCCCAGTGATCCAAGAATTTAAATCCTTGTTTCCTGCACCAGTTCCCCAGCCACACATTCAAGTCCATTATCTCCCTGTTCCTGGCCTCTCCAGCCCGAGGAACTGGAAGCAAACCGGAGATAACCACCCTGGACGTCCTGCTTTTCAGCTTTCTTCCTAGTTCTCCGAAGTCCCGCTGTAGTATGTTCCTCCTCTTCTTCCCGACATCATTTGTGCCAACATGTACCACCACCTCTGGCTCTTCACCTTCGTCCTTGAGGAGTTCCTGCACTCTGTCTGTGATGTCTCTCACCCTGGCACCAGGAAGGCAACACACCATCCTTAAATCCCACCTGTTGCCACAGAAACCCCGTTCAGTTCCTCTCACTACGGAGTCCCCTATCACCACAGTTCTGTGCGATGTCTGACTCCTCGGCTCTGCCTCCATGCCAACTTTTGATTGACAGACCTGACCGCCTCGCGGACTGGCAGTGTCATCTCCCTCTACTGTTTCCAAAAGATTCGACTTGTTCCTGACAGGTACTTCCCCCGCGGTCTCTTGCACCTGTCTCCTCTCTGCCTTCCTCATCGTCTTCTCTCTTCTGCTCTCTTCTGGTATGGTCGGTGTAATAACCTCGCTGAAGGTCCTGTCCAGAAAGATCTCGTTCTCTCGGATGAGCCCAAGGTCCTCGAGTTCTTTCATCAGTGCTGCAGTATGCTCTGTCAGTAGCTGAATGTGCACACACTTTCCACACTTATACGAGCCAGACACACCAGAGCCGTTGACCTCCCACATCAAGCACGTAGCGCACTGAACCAGCTTGGCAGTCATGTTTTCACCCTCTTCAGCTGTGGTGTAATCACTTCACTCAACCTCCTTGTCGAAGACTCCTGAGCTAAAGACTCTCTCTTCTCTCAACAGGAATTTCCCTGGACTCTCTTTTTGGGGCAAGTCTGTGGACTTTAAAGTTAGGTTAGAGGAGGAGAGTGGGAGTGAGGCCCTACTTTGTAGGACCTGGGGTCGAGAACACACCCACTCAAATAACAATCACTTACCTTCCCAACCAGCTCTGCGGTCTGACTTCACTTCCACCCAGTTCCCGCCGCTCTCTGCTGCAAAAAAAACTTGACTCTCCAATGCAACAAAAGAAGAACAGTGTTTTATTTTAATAAAGACGTCTTCCATGTTTAGCTGCCATGGAGTACATGAGTCACTCCATCACAGGTACTCTTTTTTGTCCTGTAATTAAATGACTAGGGAGGTATTGACAATCCAGGTTTCTCTTTATGTAAATAATCCATCCTGGACTGTAGGTGCAGTCGGCACTGAGCCAAACCATCAGTGGGAGGACTAATATTTCCAGTGGTGGCAGGACTCCAGTAATTTCAGGCTATCAGTGTTTATAGATTGAGAATACTAACTGACTAGAAAATGCAAATTCATTACCCATCTATCATCGATGCTTTCGAAATATTCTTCAACACTGGAATCTGGTGAGCGTTGTCATAGAAACAACTACTCTCTGTTTGTGAATGCATTTCCAAGGCATTTCTCCGCAGACTGAGAGCATCTTCTGAGGATAGGAAATGGTGCACCGATCAGTCTGGAGCAAGGTGATATTTCATGGTTTTATATCTGTGTATCTGTATGTTTCTAATCCAGCAATCTGAAAGAATCAGCTTAATTTGCTTCATATATTTTCTTCCCAAAATGAAACCTTATTCCTGCTGAAATATATATATTCTCCAAGGTATGTGCAAAATTTGTAGGTTCTATGAGGTAAGAAGCATATTTAAATAGTATAATTGAATAATGCTTACATCTGGATGGATGGACAAATAGTAAATGCATTAAGCAATCTTTTGAGCATGATACCTAAATTTTAGTTTGCATGGTGCACTTCTAACATTTTTTTCAAAAGCAATATTTTTGTCAGAAACAAACTGCAGCACATCAATTATTGCTTGCTTGCAAATGAATTAAGCGAGATAGAGGTCTGTGCTGGGAGGGCAGCTAAGAACTTTGCAAATGGTACTGACCTGCTTGTTAAGTGAGAAGGCAGAGGCCGTTGTCTTTAATCCTCCTTCAATCAACTCACACACTAATCAGTACTGATAGTTGCAAAATTTAGCCTGGATCTACTTAAGTAATCTAGATTGACATGAAAGGCAGGGATAGGAAGGAACAGAGAGAAATGAGGAAAGCGAGAAGAGACAAAGGCAAAAAAGGCAAGAAAGACTGGAATCACTTTTCTAGATGAATTATCTCTCTTTCTGGTTGTCAAGTTACTTGACTAGCTGTAATGCCACATTCACACCAGGTGTACTATGTGACGTACACAGCTACTCGTGAGTTATGCAAAGTAAAAACCAGCTGGATTCAACTGCCTTTTCTCATGCATTATTAAGTGGACTGAGAATAGACTGCTTGTATCATCGGGATCAAGGTATTGAATAATACTGAAGTTTATCATTGTTATGGATACAGCAAAGAAAACCAAAGACAACAGGAACAGCCCTTCAAGTCTTTCCCAGTGACAGTCCTTTTCAGTATTTATTTATATCCTAATGCTTATGTAAGTCACAGTCTCAAAGTCTGCATTAAAATTTGGTGCGTAATTGGGCACCGTGGCATCCATCTTAATGTCAGATCCACTCCTGACAAGTCAAAGATACATGATGTGTCTCATCTCTGCTCTATAGTTGTGGTAGTTACTGTGGGATAAAAGAATCAGCCTTTTGTGGTGAAGATAAAATAATCTATCGCTTTAAATGGTATTTTGGAAACAGCCACTCTCTTTTAACGTCAATTGTGAAAGTGGACATGGCTCGACGTTTGGCTATCTTATTTAACTACCACTGTGCCTCCATTAACCAAACCAGGGAACTATATAGATTTGGGTGACTGGACCACTTGGACATCTCCATCAAGCTTCCCATGTTGGTGGGGCTGTTGTTGGTCAACCTCATTCTGCATGTTGCCATGCTTAAAACGCCGAAGGCCAAAAATGTCTCCTGGGTGAGTACTTTATGATCAAGGTAGCAGCTAAAGTGTATACATTCTGCAGTTTAAGACTATATTGATTTTTATAATTGTTGCATTAGGTTAATGTTAGTTTTCAACTGTTTTATTAATATAATCAAACATTAGCTAATGATTCAAAGCTGTCACTTTAAATATCTCTTTAAATATTTGGAAGAACCTTCTCCTGTGGGACATTTTTTTGGAACTACCAGGAAGCAAATGTATGAGAGCATGAATTTTCCTGCTGTGTTATGTTTCAACTGTTTAGTTAGAAGTTCATAAATTGCAATTGTTTCTGTGACACATTTGTATGTAGTAAGTGAAAAAGAAATTGTGCCCCACGGGTGAATCTTATATGTGAAAAAGATTTCAGGAGCTTTCATCATAGAAACCTTGTTGAAAAGCAGTAGATAGTGATCAATAAGATCTGCAAGGTTTGTTACTAGCACATGAAAGAAAGTTGAATACTTTGCAAGTACGCCCATTGAAACAAAAAAAACCACAAACACAAAGAAACAGATGGATAGATTGTAAATCAGAAAGAAGTTTAGATTAAACAAGCAGCATGTAACCTCTAGATCCTTTCATCATTATTTGATGCATCTTGATGAGTGTCATTTAGGAAATGAAACATCAGGTTTGTTTTTGAATCTTTTGTTTTTACATCTGCGTATGTGCAGTTCCAATCAACTATAAGTGAGGCCTGCCCCTGTAATAGGGTCTAAAGCAGGAAGAACAGATGCCAGTCCTAGATAGAGATTAGTTATTTTAATGTAAAGTGCTGCACAGTCTAAATCCAAGTTGATTTGCTCATACTTTGTGAGACTCCTATTATGTGCTGTATGTAGTAATTCTGTGATCCAGCTGTAACAACTTACAGGATGTTAGTGTGACCTATTTTGCCTTTCAAATGATATCAGTTCTATTTCTGGTAACAAGCAGCATGTTACCTTTTGTATTATTTACATTTAGTGTATAAAATATCTAACGTAAGTTTCTTTGGCCATTGTGATGAGCACAGCTAACGCTTCTCTTCAAAAACAATTTGAAAGTAGGTTTAACAATGTTATATATTGCTTATAAATTTTGATTATTGTTTGTAACTTTTGAAACAAAACAGGTAATTCAATAATGAGCAAACAAAACCACCATAATTTATGCTCCTGCACTTATCAAATATTTACACTTTCATTACAGCTATGCTTATAAATTAACCAGCATACAAAGTTGCAATGCTAGCTTTTAAATGTCTCCTGTCTTCTGGGATTGGCAGATTTACCGTCCTTGTGATGGCTTGTGAAGTTTTCTTTTGCCTGTTATGTCACAGAGTTAGCAGTAAATGATGTACATTTTTGGGAGTGCTATTTCCAACTGAAACAGCTTCAATGGCAAAGCGATACCATGATTGCAAGGTACTGTTTCATGGAGTAATGGGATGTTATTGGTTTTCATTTTCATTTTCCATCTATGCTAAACTCCTTATCTCCCTGCTGTGGGGAGACCCAGGGGAGAATGCTTCTGAAAGAGGCAGGGCAAATTAGAGCATGGATCTCCATCAGCTGCTTTCATGTCACTACTTAAAGGTTTGAAAGAAACAATGGTGATGGACTAAGAACAGACCATGCTGTTTGTCCACTTTGCAAGGAATGTTGCATATTGTGAAGTAAATACAGAACTGGAGACAAGGAAATTTAAAGTAAAGGAGCCCTGGAGTCAAATAGCATTGTGATGTTTAGCCATTAAGGGATATAATATATTTAAACTTGCATCAAATTTCAGTTAGATTTTAGGCTGAATGTTTCAGTTGACATATACAGAAATTGTCATCAATTTATGGCATGAGATAACACTATCTTTCAGAGAAATTGCAATTGTTTGGCTAATGGTTTCATATTAACTGTGATTGATTTGACCATAATTTTTGTCAACTAAAAAAGAAAGACAGGTGAGGTTATTAATAATGCTTGCAGTAATACTGTAACAACACTTTAAAAGGAGCAGATGCAGAACACTGCCAGATGAATAAAAATGGCCACTGCTTCACATTTGCTGGTTTTTAATCCGCTTCAACTGTGATCCATTCTTGCATCACTTACAGTCTCCGTATATAAAACCCTTTTAGAAGCTGTCAGTGACTGTTTTTTTGTTTAACAACATTATCGTGAAATCAAGCATTCTGCACCTATTCTTGCTGCGCTACAAGCAAACAATAGAAGCGGGAAGTTGCAACAGGGAGTGGAAAATGGGAATTTTATACCAAGTTCCTGTAATGTCTAATCTTTTTTAGTTTACAGGAAATGTAAAGGATGTAATACTTCTGTTACAATGTGATAGCACACTTCACACTGCTCAGATCATTTTTTCATTTTATTAATGTGTTTTTCTTTTCTTATTAAAAAATAAGGAAATGGTTAATAGATTTTTATTTTTACGGTGAAAATTAAATTATCCAAATAATTAACATGGGATAGCTTACTCTTTTACTCCTTGGAAAATACATTGGCACTTTTTGCATCATTTGAACAAGAAATAATCATTAGGAAGAGAAATAGGTGGTGAATCAGTTATTCAGAAGAACAGAAAACAGATGGGTGAGCACTTAAACACACCCAGGTTCCTTATTTACTCAGGAATTGCCAGGATCTGAGCATTTAGAATTTTATCCCGCTAAACTGAGCAGGTGGGACGGACAGTTGGTTCAAGGTCAGATGTTTCATTTGAATAAATAACATTATAATAGCATCCACGTTGTAGCTGTGATCACTATTGTGATCTGCAGTTTTCCTTAGAGACATAGAGAGGATAGCCTATAATAATTGCTGGCTTACCAAGAATCCCAACTTTTGTGGCCTTTTAAATATTAAGATGTGACAAAGAATTTTGGTTAATGCTTCTTGTTTTGTCCTAACTATATTTGGATGTTTTCTGCATATCATTACTTAAACGATATGCTTAAGCTGTAGGCTAGTCTTGTTGGAAGTCTTGGATCAGAAAATATACTCAGACCAAGAGTGCATGAATGTTTACCGACTCTATTCAGTTGGTCTTGACATAGCCTTAATATTGTTGCCTTGTGCCTACCAATAATTTGACCTCCATTGACTTTCAGTATCAAGAACTTGCTTTCAGTCCTCATGTGTGTACGAATGCTGAGAAACCCCGACATTGGATTTTCATTAGTTTGGGCCTTCAACGATCAAATGCTTTAAGAAATCTTATCCAGCATAAATCTCGTAGAGCACATGATAATCATTCTTTGACACAGGCTCTAATGGCAATGCTGTTTATGTTTTTGTACAACTTCTCAGGAGTTAGCACATGCAACTCTGTTTCATATTGACTGAGGTGCACCTGAAGGGGTGTCTAGGGGCATCATCAATCTCTTGCTGCCTGACAACTTCAGTAAGCTCATGGCTTGCCAATTAGATTTATCTAAATTGCCTGTCTCCTGTCATCCAACCAATTTCCAATCCAAGATGAAAAGCTACCACCAATTTGGTGCACCATCATATATGCTTGTGATTTCCCCTGGAGAACTTTATTGAATGCATACTGGTAAATTTCTATATCAGTGAATGAACTGAACTTTATCCCTTAATTTGAAAGTAGTCATGCATACCATACACAACAGCAAATATTGTTTTTATTCACTCTGGTTAAATAAAAACACATTGCATCATTTTTTATTCTAAATCTTTTCTAGCAATTTATAGCTGGAATAACCTGACATCCTCAAATTTTAGAAGATTGCTGTTGAGCAAAAAGACCAAGTATGTCATCACATAATGACTACTGATTTAGCTCATTTTCCTTTTATCTTGTTTTCCATTCAGGGTCTTCCAACCATAACCCTTATCTAGGTTTCTCACTGAACTTGTGCTAGATAAAGGATGATGGAAGTTTGCTCTTATTTCAAATTTAAATTGGGTGACTGGTTCCTTTAATAAATGTAATTTGATTTTCACAGTTTCTTTGATTGATAACTTTGAGTAGCCATATTGCTCCATGTGTTTTGCTGTACTGCAAAATGCCATTGTTTTATGCAATCAGAAAATAAAGCAAGAGTACTCACATTGTGCATAAAATAAGAGATAGGAGTAAGGTCCCTCAGAGACTGCTGTGCCATTCAATAAGAAAATGTCTGATCTTTTACGTCAACTCCACCCACATTAATCCATAGCCTTGAATTTCCTTTGTACTTAAAATCTACTGATGACAGTTTTGAATATACGCAATGACTCAGCAGCCACAGTTTTTGAATAGAGCATTCCAAAGGTTTAGAACTATTAAAATGAAAAAAATTGCTCACTATCTCAGTCTTAAATGGCTGACCATTTATTGGAAGACTGTGATTCTGTGTTCTAGATTCCCCAACCGGGGGAGGGATTTTCTCAGCATCTACTCTTTCAAGCTCCTTAAGAATTTTTAATGTTTCAAGCAGATGACCACTCATTTTTTTGAACTGGAGACAATAAAGGCCAAGTCCTCTCAATCATTTCTCGCAGAAGTAATACCTAATTTCAGGAACCAACCAAGTAAACCTTCATTATACTCCCATTATGACAAGTACTTTTAACCTTGGTTAAGGAGACCAAAAACTGCACTAATACATCAATTACAACCTCACACCCTGTAGTTATAGTGAGACTGTTTTAGTCTTATACTCCAATCATTTTGGAATATCCACTGATACTTTGTTGTCTATTCTACTAGTTACACATTCAGAAAATGTGAACAAATTTGTCAGCATTGTATTAACCAGGAGCTCTGCGGGATGTAAAAGTCCTGCCCTGAGCTAATTAGTGGCCTGATGATCATAAAATTAGTTGAGGACAGCAGGCCCTGGGGAGGCAGCTCAGTCCAACCTTTTCAGCTAGGATTAGGTGTTCACCATCTCTACCATTTTTATTCTCTAAAGTGCCTTCACTTGTCTCTGTTTCAAATGGCATCCTTGTTTACTTTTGCTCATCTCTCCCTGTTGGCAAATGTATTGTTTACAATCTAATCGAGTCTCCTCTCATCTTCACTCTTTCATTTTCGGTTTCTTGGTCCTCCTTTGAAAATCTGTTCAATCATCAGGCTTATTACACTCTTCTAAGCTTCTATTATAATAAGTATTATAAAGTAAAGATGAAGTATTATAACTGTAATAAGCTGTCTTTGAATATTCTTGTTCGGCATTGTTGGGCAACTTTTCCATGGACTTTATCTGAAAAGGAATATGGTTTTCTTTTAAATAAAACATTAATTCTTTAATGGCAATGTCTGGCGTCATGTATTTCATGTAATTCTCTGATGGACATCGCCGAATTGCCTCTCATACCAAATAATTTAATATGTTTAGCTTTAACACCCTAATTCCTGAATTAATTAAATCCCATTCAAAATGTAAAATTCTATCATATTACAGAGAGTGTTCCTTAGAGGCTCCTTTATTGAAAGATTATTAATTAATCCTTTCACATTACATAATACCAGCCTATTGCCTTAGAGGAAATTATTGTGGATGCTGGAAATCTGAAATAAAGACAGGGAATACCAAACTAATTTGGCAGCATCTGAGATGAGAGAAAAAATTTCAGGCCTGTGACCTTTTATAATTTGCCTTACCTTACTTAATAGATCACTCTTCTGCTCCCTGATGCCCCACATTGTCTGCAGCTCACACTCCACCTGAACAATCCTCAGCTAGAATTCCTCAAACTGCAGACACTTGCTGCTGATACGGATTCCGGTGTAACATTGCTGTCTGTAAACTCATGTATGCTGCTGTTACAGAATGTCATCTGCTATGAAAATCTATTTATTCTGATTAAGATTTAAAAGGGACCTAAAGGGCAACCTTTTCATGTGAGGCGGTGTGTGTATGGAATGAGCGGCCAGAGGAGTTAGAAGCTGATAGAATTACAATGTTTAAAAAGCATCTGGATAGGTACATGAATAGGAAGGGTTTAGAGGGGCATGGGCTAAATGATGGCAAATGGAACTAAATAAATTTAAGATATCTGGTTGGCATGGACAAGTTGGACTGAAGGGTCTATTTCTGTGCTGTACAACTCTGACTCTAATAGGATATATTGTCTTGGAAGGAGGAAAATGTAGATTTTAGGTTTTAAAATGATATCTAGACTTCAGGGGTTAATTTATGAGAAGAGATTAGACAAATTCGGCCTGTTTCCTTTAGAATTTAAAAGGTTTAAGAGGTGATCTAATCGAGATCTTAGTGATATTATCAGGAAAAGACAGGAGATAAACTATTTCAACTGGTCAGGGATTCTAGAACTAAGAGCGTAGTCTGAGAATTAGGGTCAGACTGTTTAGGAGAGATGTTAGGAAGTACTCTACACACAAAGGGTGGTTAATGTTTGGAACTGTTTTCCGTTAATGGCAGTAGATGTAGAGTCAGTTTTGAATTTTAAATCCGAGATAGATAATTTTTGTTAAGCAAAGGTTTTAAGGGATAAAGGCCAAAGGCCCTTATGGAATTAAGCCTCAGCTCAGCTGTGATCTCATTGAATGCTGGAACAGGCTTGAGAGGCTGAATGGCCTACTCCTGTTCCTGTGTTCCTAATTTAAGAAATTTGACCTTGGAGATCCTGGACAAGGCTTTTTGCCTTGTGACCTGGCCAGCTTGAGATTTAAAAATCCACTAATGCTGAGTGCAGGTAAAATCTCATCCTCACCCCTCACTTTGCAGCCGCAATGACAAGAAGGGATTGTGCTGGGGGGGGGGGGGGGGGGTTAAAAGAAAGAAACATTATTATCATAAACAATTTTTCTCATTGTAACCAAAAGTAAATGTCATTGCCTCTTCCAGGGTTATATGTCGAGTATTACCTAAGGAAAAAGAGACTTGGATCCATTTATGTTCCAGGACATATTTAAACAATCCTACTGATTATTCTGATTAGAAAAACAAGTAGTTGTCACAAAGATTAACGACTATAATTCCTTCTTTCAGCATTTACATCTAACAAAACAGCATAATTAAAGGGCAGGACTTAAAGGATATTTGAATTACAATATAAAACAAACAACAAAATAGGAAGGAGAACTCATTGTCGTTAATTTTGAAAACTGAAATTAGTGATTACATTATATGATTTGTACAAATTTGAAATTCATGTTTTGTTTATAGGAATAGAATTGCTCTTGTATGCAAAGGCAGAAGTGTTTTGAGGCAAGAACAAATGATACTGGAGCTCGACCATTATTAACTTGATTCTGATGGGGTGGTAATGGTGCTGGTGATGATGCTGTGTTACAGTTTACTCAGGATGTAGGAGTTTCTGTGGCAGAATGCACTTACCATGCAGGCTGAAACAGTACTTAGAGACGGTAGAGGCTCCAATGGTCTCTTCATCATGTGGGTCAGAAATCTTTCCAATTCTTATCACCTGCCATTGGTATGTGTTGGAAGCATCCTAGGTTGATAATCATTATATATGTTCTGAATGCACTTTCCCTGGCTACCAAGTCCTGGATGGTGCTCAAATCCAGAGCTTCTGGCTCAGAGAGAGGGATGTAATCTAATTTCCTCTGCAATACAGGACATTGTTTCAAAATTTGCAATTGATGGACATAATGATGGATTTTAATACAGAACAGTGTCAAATGGCACATTTTAGTTGGAGAAATTATACTGTACTAAAAGGCACAATTTTAGTGAGGATGCAAGAATTGAAAGACCTAGCAGTGATTGTGCACAAATCTTTGAAGGTGACAAGATAGGTGAACAAAACAGTTGATAAGCCATATAAATGGGCTTTATAAGTTAAGGTGTAGAATGCAAGAGCCAGAAAGCTGTGCTAAATGTATGTGAAACATTAATTAAGCCCATGCTATGCTGTTGTGTCCAATCTTGGTCACCACACTTATGAAGGAAGTGAGCTCCTTGGACAATGTACAGAAATGATTTGTTAGAATGGTTATAGAATAAAGGATTTTAGTAAAATGAATGGCATAGAGATAAAGAAGATTGTATCCTTAGATAATGGGCACTACTAGGAGGTTTGATAAAGACACTTAAATGTGTGAAAAGACTAGATAGGAAAAACATGGAAAAGCTAGCCTGCATTTTACATGGTGTTGTGAACCCCAATATGCCTCCCAGCTAACCTATCAGGGTGGGGGGGAGGGGAGCCTGTTTATGATCCTGATGGTTTACCTACATCAATTTAACATCAGGAGCAACGTAATTACTTTAAGTGAGACTTATGCACCATCTTGGAAGGAAGCCTCTCTTTTGAGAATTACCAGCTACTGAATATGGCAATTAAGACCTGAAAGCATTAACTGATATCACATGGTAAACTTTGCCCATCAGGATATAAAGGACAGTTCTTGGGAATAGCTAACTGGTTCCTGTGTTGTTGTTCTTCGTGTTAACAGCATGTAATTGAAGTAGTAATGTGTACTTATTCTTAATTTGAGCCTGATATAACATGAAAGAAAACCATGATTTGGAGATTTCATTTAGCCATACTTTTAAATAATGAACAGATTAACAGATAATGGACTTGGGCTGACGCTACCACCAGTGAGCTCAGTGGGGACTCCTTAAGGAAGTTGTCCATATGTTGACTGACCCCAGGCTGTGGACCTAAAATTACCAGGCATCCTGCATGGTATAACCTGCAGGCTTGTCCTCCTGACCAATCATATTATCTGTCTCTTTGTATTTGAGAAGCTGGTGGTGAGTCACCTTTTTGACATGCTACAGACCATCTGGTGCAAGTGCACTCTCAGTGCTGTGAGGCAGTGACATCAGACTTTGAATCAACAACGCTGAAGGTGCAACAATATGTTTCCAAATCAGAATGGAGTAACTAAATGGATCTCTTTTCCCAAAAGCTGGCAAAGAGTAAATGAATCAAACAGCTTCCTTCTATGCTGTTCGATTTGAAGACTTTGACAAGAGGTTGAGTTAATTCCCAATGTAACAGTTTTTAAAATGCCAAGAGGGGCATTAGTATGAGGGTTCTCGTGGATATCTTAATTAAAATAGCTTTTAAAATCAAACTTATTGCTTCATTCTTTGCCTTGCTAACAGGCTCCTCCAGTTTGGCACAATTAATTCCAGTTATAATGTAGTCCATTGATGTGGACAGGGAAGTCACTATGAAACCAGCATTATAGGTCCCTGGCACTGAACCAATTATATGATTTTTTTTAAAAACTGGCGTTCCTAAGTATCCTGTAACAGTACCTAATCGTAAAGATTCAGGTGCTTAGTAACTGAGGTCTTCAGTAACAAATGTACTTCAAACTAACATTTTATATTTAAAAGCTATTATTGGTGTGGCGAAGTCCAATGTAAGAAAACACCTGGCAACAATGTTCCCTTTCAGTTCAGCTTCTTTCCAAATGAAATTACAATTAATAAACCCCAAAATAAATATATTTATTTTGCAGTTATGAGTTTACACTCAGGCTCAAAATAATAGTACAACACGCCAACAAGTCTTTAAATGTGTTAATTTCTACAATGCAACTGCTTTAACTTGTAGTCAACATGAGCATCAGATGCAAATCATCCAAGGACTTGGCTTGAATGAAGCAAACTTTGGGCCACCCTCCTCTCTCTTTGCCATGCGTTCCCACTACAGAAGACAACCGAGGACTAGATGACAAGAGGGCAAATTCCAGCTTTCCAATGCCCACTCAAAAACCTACAGCAATTCATGATTTGGAGATGCCGGTGTTGGACTGGGGTGTACAATTTTTAACTTTGTACACCACAGCAATTCATGTAATATTAGCTCAATACTGAAGAAGTCCCTCTTACCACCTCACCCTCAAGTCCTCAAACCAATATTCTAACCTTCTCTATCGATAATATGTAATTTATTATATCAAAATTTCTATTTTAGGAAGTGTACTCTTATAAGTTAACTTTAAAATGCAGTAGGCAGTTTGATTACTCACTTAGACATTCTCAAATAAGTGCCTTTGATTTCACTAATTGTTGACTGGTGCCATGCCTCACAAATCATTGTAATGGCAGAAACATTATTCCTGAGGCTGTAATTGTGGACAAGGTACTCAAGCAATGTGCTTGAAGCCCTTTGGGATTCCCAGATAAGTTTGAATCCTGCTGACCATATTTCTTTCCAATGATGTGGCTCTTATGATGCACTAGTGGTGTCCCCATCTCTGTGCCAGAATGTCCAAGTGCAAGTTCCATCTCACTGCTTAGACCCTCATACCACCTCATCCTCACATCCCCAAAGCAATACTCTAAACTTCCCTACTGACATTATGTCATTTATTTTATCAAAGGTTCTATTTTAGGAAGCAAGCTCCTTATAAGTTAACTGTATCATCGCATGTCTGAACAATAAATTAAGTATAAACATGCTTCTGTGCTACCACACTGTGTCACATTCTAATTCTGACACTCCCTTATAAGCAAGTATTTTAACTAATAATAAGGGAGGATTCAGCATTTAATCTGAATCTCATGCTGATGAGAAATTACTTCATTTTCTCTAATGTTGACAACAATTGGGATCAAAATGTATTACCACACTGTTACAAGATCGTTATCCTCCTTGTTTCCCCTCAGTTATGATGTATTTACTGCTTACTGCTTTTCCATTGGGACCCTGGTTTGGTTGGAGCTGCACTCTGAGTATCCAAGGAAATACAAACTGAAATGGAAAGTAATATTAAGAAATATGAAACACGAACTGCTAATAATTAGAAGAGACCCAAGAATACAAACAGTTCAGATTGTTCTCCTGATAACATGATATATCAAGGCTGCTTATTAATGTTCTTCAAAATTGCAACAATCTACAATCTCCATTTAAAGAATTGTATTTATCACTGTTCCAACGTTTAAAAGAAACGGACCAAACCAGATTATGAAACTTTTATCAAGCTATGCATCTAAGAAAACAACCATGGATAACTAAAGATGTGTTATAAAGCTGTTTTGTTTTTTATTGGTTTGGTACTGATCCACTTTAAAACTGAATGTTATTCAAGATTTTATTTTCTTGTTTTCTACAGTAATATTGCAAACGCTTGCAATTTAAAACATTTGATTATCTCGCCTGAAAAATAGGTGGTGTTATATTTTTGTAAATAAACTGTTAAAATCATCAAATATTCTTTTTAACTTGTAAGCAATGAGTGTACGTGTGAAATTTTATAAAAAATGTACTCTTAGCATAAATTTCATGCAAGGAAGTATGGAGATTAGCTGAACCATAGGATGTTCCCTCAGAGGTTAGCTGACCCCACACGGATTACTATGTCAAAATTCATGCAATGGCTACTCAATAGATTATCTCTGAATTGATCATTACTGAGAAGATCTTACAAATAGGCAGTGCTCACGTGGTATCAAGGACAGGATCCATGTTTGTTCCCACTGAAGATTAATTTCAAAAGTGGTAAGAGGAGCAGGAGTGAATGAAGACGCAACAAACATAGCCAGATTTATTTGAGTTCATTGAACTTCTGGAGGCTGATGCCTTCAGGTCCTCAGGGCTGCACAGCTGGCATAGACATGGCAAGTCTCTGGTCCCACTGCCTTTATAGTGACTGTCTTGAGACACTTTGTCCCCTGTCAAAATAAGACATCTTTCATTCTGTTCACCTCTTGGAGGAAAGTGTTCACTGCTACTGGAAACCATTGCTCCACTATTCACTAAAGTCATTCTACTTGCAGCATGCAGCTCAGGCTAAGTGCACCTTTGGGTAGCTACATGACTAAATTCAAAATTCGGGTGCAAAATTTAATGCCCAACTCCACCTCTACCTGCATTGGAAGTAATGGGTATAGGTTAATTTCACACTGCAGTCTCTTTGCCTTAAGAGAGTTAATAATTATTGAGGCCTTATTGGCGTTTGAGGTCAATTACTTGCAGCATTATCTGGTAAAGCAACAAAGTGAAATTGGATGGATCTTTCATGGAGTCATGATGAGTTGGCTAGAAGGTCATTTAAACAATCCTTGAATGAGCACACGGAATCTTGATGAGATAGTGTAGGGGGACAAGCTGAGAATAGTTCACGGGTCGGCGAAACATTGAGGGCCGAAGGGTCTGTTTTGCGCTGTATTGTTCTATGTTCTAAAGGTCTCTGACTCGCTGTTTCTGTTTGGAGCCCCAGTAGGTAGAGGTCACCAGTAAATTGATGTATAATAACTGGAAGTATTTTATCAAACTCTTCAAGTTTCTTAAGTGACTATTCTATTACATTCCAAGCTTTGTCTAAAGAATATTCTTTGTTACATTTCGCAATTAATTAAAGAACTGTTTAAGAGGCAAGTTAAGCTACTTCCAGTTTTACACAAATAATTGTAACTCGTTAATTAGATAGCTGGACTAAACAAGTGCAATTTTTGCTGAGTTGACTCATCATCGTTTTTCAGAGAAAAAAAATATAAGGGTCTAAATGTCCCTGTCTCTGAGCCAGGACCCCTGAGTCATCCTCCAGATAAATAGAAATAACATCCCTGAACAGATTGAGTAGAAACTAATGTAAAAATATAGGGAACGCTGATTTTGCTTGAGTGCATAAAGTGTAAAACTGGGGTTTGGTTTGTGAGGAAATTCAGTGAATAACAGAATTATGAATTTAAGAGGAATATATTTAACTAACACAATGATGGGCAGAACAGGTGATGTGTCATGACTGCAGCATGTGCGAGCTCCTGGATGTCACTGTAAACCAGTGCAATCACATCTGTAGTAAGGGTCTGCCACTTGTGCTTCAGCTTAACATTAATGAGCTGCAGACACTGTGACACATAAAGGAGGAGGAAGTTACCTGGAAACTTTATTCCAGACTGCAAAGGCACCTCCTTAGGTTCGTATTGTGAGATTTGGTCAGTAGTCAGGAATAAGAGTGTGTGACTATGAGCCAGACAAGTAAAGGCATCAAGAACATGGGAGTAGAAGACCAACCCTTGGAATTCAGCAAGGAGTATTAGATTCTCACAACTTGAGTGGACAAGAATGGAGGCTGTTTTATGAAAGAAAAAATTTATTATTGCACCATGACACCAGAAGCTGTTTAGGTGGGAGAACTTAAAAAGAAATGCAGTGGGGCACAGTATAGTCAGGGGTTAGACACACTTCTTTGCATCTGAGAGTGAGATTCCAAACAGTTGTATTGCCTGCCCAGTGTCAGCTTTTGGGCAATCTGCTAATGTGAGAAACTTGTAGTAGGAAGGGGGGGAATCCAATTGTCACGCTCCATGGAGGTACCAACAACAAAGGAAAGCCAAGGAAAGAGTTTCTCTACAGGGGGTGTGAGTAATTTGGCAATAAATTATAAAGCAGAACATCACATGTAATTGTGCCGTACTACCTGAGTCACATGCAAATTGGTATAGGGTAAATAAGATAAAGTTGTTCCAGTCATTTGTATAACTAGACAAGTAAGGATGGGTTTAAACTGTAGAGGTTGGGGAGGGAGGATAGTGAAGGAACCATATGGGAGAAAATTGAGTATATTCTAGGGAAATGACAAGTTCATTGATCAAGGTAGCAATAATAGTGATGATGATCAGAATATGGCAGTAAGGGACAGTTATTGCAAACTTGGACCTTGCCAGCAAATAGGGTTCCAGTTTGCATAAACAGGAAAGAACTGAATTAAGTGCTCTGTGTCTGAATGTCCACAGCATTCACAACAAAATGGATGAGTTATCATCCCAAATAAAACTTCGTATGCATGACCCAATAGCCATTGCAGCAACGTGGCCACATGGAAACCAAAGCTGGGACCTGAATTTCTGATTATACATGACATTCGAGAAGGACAGGATACTGGGAAAAGGTGCTGCAGTAGCAATGTTAATTGATGAGGAACTTAAGTACTGTTGTGAGGGATGACCTTAGTTCTAAACTTCACCAATTATAATTCGTTTTGGAAGAATAATTAAGAAACAGCATGGTGTAGAAAACATTGGCAGTAATTTGGTAGCCAAAAAACAACAGTGGGAATGTAAGTCACAGCATAAAGAAGATTAGGGGTAATACAGTAATCATGAGGGATTTTGATCTATAGACAGACTGAGTAATTCTAATTAGCATGAATATGGTGAAAAGGGTGAAGTTTTGGAAAGTATGTGAGATGGTTTTTTAATATATTGAGAAACCAATTAGAGAATAGACTATTTTTGGATCTCATATTTTGCAATGAAAGTGGCTAATTAATAATCTTGTTGTAAAGGAACCTTTGAAAAAGAGTGACCATAACAATAGAATTTTATTTGTTTTTATAGATATTTTTATTAGAAATTTAACATTTTTACAAGTTTACAAAAATAAGCAAAACTCTCAAATATAAACATTGATATACAATTAAATCAAATATACAATTGCCAAAATTTAACAAGAGAAAGGAAAAACAAAAATACCGAAAAAGAAAAAAAAAACAAAACTCAACTATCTACTAATCTAACCTACAACTAACCAGAGTATATATTTAAGTCTCTTACATGCTCGGAATGTATTAACCTCAGATGTAATAAAACCCGTATTCGTGCGGGATTCCTCTCCTAAGGGGCCCCGGACCAGCCAGGTTTGTAATCTCAATTAAATAAAAGCCCTTGTTAGGATAGCCGAAATATCTGTATTTATGTAATTCAAGAAGGGCTGCCATATTTTATTAAATAATTCGGTCTTTCGGTGCACCATATTTGTAAGGACGTCAAGGGGAATACATTCCATAATTAATCTGTGCCAATTTGAAAGTCCAGAGGGGCCCTCAGCCACCCAGTTCACCAAAATATTTTTCCTTGCACAGAAAGAAAGAATAGAAAATAGTCTCTTCCCGTACATGTCCAGGGAGGGAAAGTTCAAAAAGCCCAAAAGGAGAGATACAGGGTCCACTTTAATTTCCGTTCCTAAAATTTCTGTCAGGGTACTTGCTACTTTAGTCCAATATCTACGGATCTTATGACAGGTCCATAGGCAATGTACAAGAGTGCCCACCTCTATTTTGCATTTGGGACACATTGGAGATGCTCCTGCCTTAAATTTTGCCAGTCGAATCGGTGCTATATGGGCCCTGTGAAGTATCTTCAGCTGGATAGCCTGGGTTCTGTTAAAAATAGTAATTCTTCTAGCGTTTTCCCAAATATCATTCCACGTTTCTATAGAGTTTTCTAGTCCCAAATCCTGATCCCATGTTTTAAGCAGATTATCCATATCTCCCGATACTTCATCATGTAGTAAATGATAAATAGTACTGACGGAAGATACCCCCACTGGTCGTAGGACACTACATTCTCTATCTGATTTATAAAGACTATCTAATAACATAGTCTTCTTCTGTATATAATCTCGAATTTGGAAGTATGGAAAGAGGTCTCCATTAGGTAATCCGAATTTCTGACGCAGCTGTTCAAAAGACATCAGGACCCCATCTTTAAATAGATCCCCTAAACATGAGATACCCCTGGATCTCCAGAGTTTAAAAGTGGCATCTGTAAACCCCGGTTGGAATCCCCATGCTCCCACTATCGGTGCATAGGGGGATGTTTTATGTGAGTTGCCCTCATTTTGCCGCATTATATTCCAAGCCTTAATTGTGTTTAGTACTATAGGGTTTTTACAGCAATCTGTAATGATTTTCCTCTTGTCTGAAAATAAAAGGTTAATAAGTGGGTATTTTACTTGAGAGGTCTCGATGTCCAACCAGATTGATTGTGGATCAGACAAGACCCAATCAGCTATGTAACTTAATAGGGAACTTAACTGATATTTCCTAAAGTCTGGGAAGTCCAATCCTCCCCTTGTCTGTGGAAGCTGTAGCTTCTTTAGCTTAATAAGGGGCCGTCTATGATTCCAGATAAAGGAGCCCAGCCAGCCATATAATTTACATAGAGCCGTCCGCGGCAGCATCACCGGAAGCATTCCATAGGATATAGGAGACGGGGCAGGACATTCATTTTGATTAGTGCTATTCTACCCAGCCAGGAAATTGGAAGGTCTCCCCATCGCTGGAGGTCCTGCCTTATCCTTTCCAATAAATACACAAAATTAGCCTTATACAACTGACCAAATACTGGAGTAATAAAAATGCCTAAATATAAGAAGCCCTCCAGGGACCAACGAAAGGGAAAAAGGGATCCGTCCACTAAGTGGGGTGTCATAGCAAGGCCACCCATTGGCATAGCCTCCGATTTTGAAAAATTAATTTTCTAGCCTGAGAATGCGCTAAATGTATTAATGACTTGGATTAGGCGAGGTACGGACATCAGAGGATTACTGAGGAATAGAAGAACATCATCTGCATAAAGGGTAATTTTATGTTTACCTGTACCAATCCTCAGGGCCGTTATATTAGGATCAGCCCGTATAGCTTCTGCTAGTGGTTCAATTATTAGCATAAATAACAATGGCGAGAGGGGACATCCTTGACGGCAGCCCCTACCCACACTGAAGCTATCCGAACCTAATCCATTGGTAATCACAACTGCTTTGAGACCCATTTGGTAAACACCTGTCCAACGCCAAACCTTTCCAATGTGTAAAACAAATATGACCATTCTACCCTATCAAATGCCTTTTCTGCGTCTAATGAAACTACTACTCCTCCTGGTATCTTTCCCTGATGACAGGCTTGAATCATATTCAAAACCCTTCTAATATTATTGGATGATCTACAGCCCTTAATAAACCCCGTCTGATCCTCCTTTATAGTATGTGGCAGTACCCTTTCTAGTCTCAGTGCTAACGTTTTAGAAAGGATTTTAAAATCTACATTTAGCAAGGATATTGGTCTGTATGATGTACAATCTTCTGGATCCTTTCCTTTTTTAAGGATAAGAGAGATATTTGCCTCTTTCAGCGAAGGCGGGAGACAGCCCTGACTATATGCATAGTTATACATGTCCATAAGTGGACCAGCCAATATTTCTGTAAATTCTTTATAGAATTCAGCTTGAAAACCATCTGGGCCCGGTGCCTTACCACTCTGAAGTTGCCTAATTGCATCAAGTATTTCTTGGACTGTTAGAGGAGCATTTAGGACCGATACCTGTTCCGGAGTTAGGCCTGGAAAGTTCAAATTTTTAAAAAATGACTGCATCCTCCTCGTCCTATCTTCACAATCCTGCGATTTATATAACTCAGAATAAAATTCTCTAAAGATCGCATTAATCTTTTTATGATCATGAGTCAAAATACCCGTACTTTCCTTGATAGACGTAATAGTCTGAGGGGCCTTTTTTTTCTTTGCAAGAAATGCTAAGTATCTACCCGGTTTGTCGCCATATTCATATAACCTTTGTTTTGCAAATAATATTTCCCTCTTAGCCGTTTGAGTAAGCATAGTGTTTAGAGCTGTCCTAAGAGCCGTAATCCTTTGCAATTTAATAATAGAAGGTCTATCAGTGTATGCTGTTTCAGCTGCTTTTAAGCAAGCTTCAAGCAGACGCTGTTGTTCTCCCTTCAATTTCTTCTGGGTCGCTGAGTAGGAGATGATCAAGCCTCGCATGTAAGCTTTGATGGTCTCCCACATCATTGATGGGTTGCTAGCTGTACCTGAATTAATTTCTAAAAAAAATTTAAATTCTTGAGAGAAGTACTTTACAAATTTACTATCTTTCATTAGGAAGGGGTCCATACACCAATGTCAAGGGGATGTCCCATTGTTCCTCGCCTTAGTTTCCATATATACAGCAGCGTGGTCGGAAATTGCTATACTACCTATTTTACAGGGTGATATGGAATTTAAAAAAAATCGAGGGGGCAAAAAACATATCAATTCTGGTATGACATTTATGTGGATTGGAGTAGAAAGAAAAATCTCTGCCCTGTGGATGAAGACATCTCCATACATCTACTAATCCTAATTCTTTGTTCAGATCCATCAATTGTCTAGATCTGGGAGATACTCCTGCAGTTCTCTTGGGAATCCTATCTATTTCTGGATCCATAATACAATTAAAGTCTCCTCCTATAATTGTATGACGGGCACCAAAAGCCATCAATTTTGAAAAGGCTTCCGTTATAAATTTAAAGGGGTGTGCCGGGGGGCAGTACAAATTTAAAATCCCATATTCCTCTCCATTTATGAGGGCTTTAATCAAAATATATCGTCCAGATTCGTCTTTTATCTGCTTTAGAATTTTGAAAGGGAAATTCTTCCGAACAAGAATAACAACTCCCCTGCTTTTTGAGCTAAAAGAAGAAAAAAAGGCCTGATCAAATCCACCCTGTTGTAATTTCAAGTGTTCTTTATCCGACAGGTGTGTCTCCTGTAGGAGAGCTATATCAACTCTCTCCTTCTTCTTAAGATTTGATAATATTTTCTTCCTTTTGACTGGCGAATTACTCCCCTTGACATTCCAGGTGCACCACTTAACCGACTGATCAACCATAATCATCTGGGCAAATCCGAGACTCCTCGGGAGGGGGAACCCTATCCAGAACATCCCGAGCGCAGAGCATGTAAAATTCACAAAAATAAAGCCTCTCTAATACACTCACAACAATACAATACAAAAATATATCTAAATATAAAACGTATCTAAGTGGAGATTTTCCCCCTTGTTCCTAGGGGGTGTCACTTCCTCTCCAAAAGTCCATCATATCCTCTCCCAACCAATGCCCCACCCTTGACCCAGGCGCTCCTCAATAAAATGAGGAGAATTCAAATATAATACAAAGCTAGAGTTAACAGTGAGCACCCTACCCCCACCCATACCAACACCTGGATATATTTGGTAATGTTAATACCATATATAAACATATAACTATAAAATTACAACCTCAACAAATAATAATTAAATATACTAATACAAAATAACAAGGGAGAACAACCCCGCTCCTAAAGACAGAGGTAAAATTGAATAAGGTAGTTGCCTCCCCCCACCAACATTAACCAAACCCCCCAGCCTATATATATATATATATATATATATATATATACATATATACACACACACACATACATACATACATACATACATACATACATACATACATACATATATATAAAATAATAAAAGAAAACATCCCCAAGGGGGGGGAGAAAATCAAATCCCTCTCCCCACCCCCTATAATAATATTAAACAGTAAGGTACGAAGAGAAAAAAAAAGGGGGGATATAAACCAAAGCGGGGGGAAAGGCAAACCAACATCCATTATGTCTTACAGTTTATCTAAGAGAGTCCAAGAATTCCTTAGCCTTTTCTGGCGATCCGAAGTTATATACGGATCCTTCATGGTTAAAGCGTAACGTCGCTGGGTAGCGTAAGGAGTACTGAATATTTAAGTCCCTTAAACGCTTCTTCGCCTCGTCGAATGCCTTCCTCTTTCAGACCAGAGCTGGGGAAAAGTCCTGGAATAACATGATCTTGGATCCTTTATAGATCATAGCTTGGGGGTCTTTTCCGAGATTTCTACAGGCTTCTAGGAGTATCTGCCTCTCCCTATAGCTCCGCAGCCGGAACAGGACCGGGCGTGGGCGCTGGTTCAAGCCAGGCCCGCATATTGCGACCCGGTAGGCCCATTTTACCCTTACCTGGCCTGATCCAGCTTCCAGATTTAAAAGCTGTGGCAGCCACTGCTGGAGGAATGCTGTAAGCTGGCCTTCCTCTTCCCGTTCAGGAAGGCCCAGCAAACGAATATTTTTTCGACGACCTCGATTATCGAGGTCGTCAATGTAATTCTCTAAGGTCCGGACTCGCTGTTCGAGAGTCCGGACCCGATCCACGGCCGATTGCGCTGTAGTTTAGGAGGTCGCGGCCTTTAGCTCCGCCCCTCCGTCTCGGCGCTCGATTTCTTTAATGTCTCGGTCGTGTTTCTGCAGCGCGGCCGAGAGTGAGTCCCATCGATTTCGGGACTCCTCGATAAAAGCGTCGATCTTTATATCCAGCTTGGAGATCATCTCCACAAGGCTTGTTACTGTAGGTAAGTCCCCTGGGGTGGCTGTGGACACCTCTGCTGCAGCTGGAGAGGGTGGGGGAGGGGGTCCTGCTTGCTGAGAGCTGCGGGCTCCCTTCCCTTTGGTCATTTTTACTAAATATTAGACTGTTTAAATGTAATACTAAGCAACTAATTAAATTAAACAGCTATTATGAATGATTTGGTGAGTGTGATGGGGGTGGGTGACCCACTTTACCCAAGTCTTGGGAAGAGCACTATAGACTCAGACTTGCTGGGTCGCCGCCATCTTGGATCCCCCAGAATTTTATTTTAAATTTGAAAGTGATACATTTCAATCAGAAACAAAGGACTTAAATCTAAACAAAGTTATGAAGCCATGAGAGGCAAATTGGTAGCATGGATTGGAAACTACATTAAAAGGTGTAACTGTTGATAGGCATTAGCTAATATTTAAAAAGCTAAGGAAGGAAGTCAATCAGCCCATTGAGTCCTCGACGACCCTCCAAAGAGTATCCCACCTAGACCCACCTATCTTCGTAACCCTGCATTTACCATGCTAGTCCACCTAGCTTGCATGTCCCTGCACTCTACAGGGCAATTTAGCACAGCCAATCAACCTAACATGCATATCTATGGATTGTGGGAGGAAACTAGAGCACCTGGCGGGAACCCATGCAGACATAGGGAGAACATGCAAACTCCACACAGACAGTCACCCAAGGCTGGAATCATACCTAGGTCCTTGGTATTGTGAGGCAGAAGTGATAATCATATATTAAGATATAATTTACAACAAAAATGTATTCAGCTAATGTAAAATAAAGAAACAGCATTGTTTCAGTTGTGGCTAACAAAATAAATAAGGGATTGTTTTTGATTAAAACAAGGGATATATATGGTTGCCAAGAAATAGTAAGCCAGAGAAATGGCTTACTTAAAATTTGGAGGACTAAGCATAAAATTAAGAAAAATAAAATAAGATATGAGAGCAAGCCAGTGAAAAACATAAGAATGAACTGTAAAAGTTACTATAGATACATAAAAATTAAAACATTATCCAAAATGGACCTGTAATGTCACATAAAGTCCGAAGATAGAAACTCAAGACACTGAGTTGATGGACACTCAGCAATGGCGATAAAGCTATAAAGTTGTGATAGTAGATGGACTGCAATTATTCTAACATAGATGCTAATAAAGACCTGGATAATAATATTGTAAAGAGTTGAGTAGCAGAAAAGCTGTAATCTGTGGGCTGAAAAGAATGCATTTCAATTTCAATGGAAATCTCAGTGTGAATATCAAGCTCATTGTTAACAGCACAATTTAATGATAAAAGTGAAGTAGGAAATTGTTACGCATTTCAATTTGGCTAAAAGCAAAGAGTGCTTTGTCAACAACAAATATTTCAAAATTTAATCCAAGCTTATATGTTTTGAGTTAATTAATTATGATTGACATATATCACATATATACTGATATTTCTTACAAATCTAAATGATTTAGGATGTGCCAAAAGTTCTTGCTTTGTAAGCCAAAATAAAAATATTAAGTGATAAATGCAATCACAGGCATCTGTATTCCAAAAAAGCTTTTGGTTAATTCTATTAATCTTGGCAAAAACAAAGAGAGGGAAAGCCAAAACTATCTCTTTCATCTCTTGGAAATGTAAGTAGGTAATCGGAAGGGAAGTTGAGTAAAGTATTTATTTCATCAGACATTATGACAATATCTAGTTGTTTCTAAAGCCAAGTTAGATAATTTCCAAGGGATATTTTGATAACATTTCCAAGGAATGTTTTGACTATATGACGTAAATGGAGACATAAAAAGTATTTCCCAGCACAAAAGTAAAACACTGAGTGCTGGAAATCTAAAATTCAAAGTAAAAAGAAAATGTTGCAAATATTGAAGAGATCAGGAAGCAACTTTGTAGAGAGAAGCAGCGCTCCGATTTTAGATTAATGACCTTTCTTCAAAAATAAGTAGAGAGCCAGGAATGAATGTTGGGAGAGGGCAATAAGGAATAGAAGGGAAGATTTGTGACAGGAATTATCACCAGAACCTACTGTCCAAACAAATTAGTGCTCTTGTTTTTTCATACATGCGTCTGCTCTTGCCCTCTAGATCCTTCTTTCATTTCTTTACATTTTTCATTGTCCTGTCATTCCTTTTGTCATTCAATCGCTGCTACCCTGTGCACTTGTCAGTTTATTCCATGCCTCAGTATTTGCTTATAGACTGTTAAATCTCTATTTCCAGTTCTGATGAAAGGTCATCGAGCTGAAACATTAACTATTTGTCTCTCTGCAGATGCTGCCTGACCTGCTGATGATTTTTGATGGTTTTCAACAAATTACACTTTTTCATGTTTTGCAAATGTTTAATTCCTCTTTGCTCATATAATTTACACTTGAGGGTAAAAATATACTTCCAGATGAGCATTTGGACTCTTACTTCCACCCTGTATCATCATTGCATTCAAAAAGGTCATTTAATGATGTGGCAACATCCCACCAATAGGGAATTATCTATGGGAAGTGAGCATAAGAGCAATTAGGCTGACTCACTTTAATATCCTGGTGAGCCCTGTTGATAAGTCACATCCCCAAAGCCGTTTATTTCTTTACACATGCTGACTGGCCTGCTGTGTATTTTTGGCATACTGTTTTTATTTGAAAGTTACAAACAAGTTATTTATCTTTAAATTTTACTCAGGATTGCTGGTATTCAATACAATCAGTGTCTATCACAAAATGATGAATACTTCTGTGAAGAAGGGGCTTAGGAACGCTTTCTGAAACCAGTCAGAAATTCCTGGAGAAACTCAGCAGGTCTGGTAGCACCTCTGGACAGTGAAACAGACGTAACATTTCAACATGCAGATTATTTTCTGCATTTCCTTCTTGAGAATAAAATTGAAGTGAATTCCCCATCATAAATCGTTTCTTGTGAGGATTTGTGCTAGAGTGTTGGTTCCTTAATCCGTTGACTCTAGTAATAATGATAAAATTGCCATAGTCTTACCATAGGGCTGTTCTCTCATTAGAATGAAACAACTGTTGGTGGTTTAATCTGAGGATTACCACACCTTCTGTGAGAGGAGAGTTTGAGAAGGAGAGTCCTTCATGATAATCTTAGCCAGTGTGGGAATTGAACTCACACTGTTGCCATCTTTCCACATCATAGAGCAGCTGCCCAACCAACTGGCATATAATTCTAGTCCTAAAAGTGTGTTGAGACATTCAGTATACAGGTAGTTCAACTAGTCACCAACAGTGTGTTGAGACATTCAGTATACAGCTAGATCTCCTATAACGCCATAGTTGCATTCCAGCAAAACCTCGGTTAATAGAGACTCACTTAATAGAAATACTGGGGCCTATGGAAAAAGTGGGGTTGGGGCAAACCAGCAAAAAGAAATCACTCACAATCGCTCAAAATCACTCAACAGAATAGCAAAGTATAGCATAGCCTGACTGAAGGTTGAAATCATATTTATTAATGAAAAAAAAATTTAACACAATACATTTTAAAAAATGTAAAAACGTTGCTCTCTGTACAGTGCGTCTCACAGAAAGCTGCTCTGTTGGCAGCTGACATCGGCACATGCACAGAACAGCAAAAGATTGGCACCGACATCGTGCATGTTCAGAATGGCACAGAGATTTCAGCGCGTGCACTGTGCATGTGCAGCACGAAGCATGTGAGCTGGTCCCCACTGGAATCACACTATTGCCAGCAGAGGTAGGTATTCTCCAAAATATCGTTCCCTAATTCTTCAGTGACGTTATAGCTAAATCATGCTGCTGAAATGTGCTAGCTCCCAGAATTACCTGTAGTAGTTTTCAGTTACACAAGAGTTTGCACTAATGAGACTTTCATCCTGTTTAACCTGTTCTACTATATTAGTGGTTTAGAACATCAAAATCAAGCTTTTCTAGAGGTGGAACATGGGAATGTTGTAAAACACCTTGGGATTATTTGCAAGCATTGATACATTCCTTGCAGTTTCTTGAAATATTGACATACTTTTGGCAACACTGTCTATAATTAACACAATCTTCCCAATCCATCAGCAGCCAGAAAAATGCCAACACAATAAGGAGGCAACTATTTATTGCCTTCACAAATCTCAATAAGATATCAAACATGTGAGTAGAGGATGTCAACTTAAACTGCTGGAAAAACTAGCTGCTGACTGAAGCTATTCAATGGGATCGTCCTTTTCCATGGCAGCATGATGGGTTAGGTCAGCCACGATTGGGCAATTTCAGAAACCTTCAGTTTTATAGTGGGGTCAAACCAAATTGTGTTCAGTTACCAAGATTCTGGAGCCATATACCTATCATCTTCAGAGAGTGTCACAGGAACTGACGGAAAATCGTTTAACCTTGCTCTCCTGTTGTTCAAGGTGTGCCAAATTCTTATCATTGAGTTGCTCCAAGCTGACAATGCTGTACTGGTTTCCATACCAGGGAACATCTTCAACAGCAAATGGATAGACTTTGTCAGAGTTTGGTTTGTTCATGTGCACTAGAAAGTCAAATATTGTGGCCCAGGGTGTTGACACATGTCACTGTCTATCAGCATTGACAATGTGACACTGAAGATTGTTGATAGCTTCACGTATCAAAACTTCACATTCACCAGCAATCTGTTACTTGATGTTGAAATCAACAATACATCACAACAGCCTCAACTGTTCTATCTAAACTGAGTAAAGAATGTGAAACAAAAGCAAATGAACAGAACAGCAAAATATGGATCAACCAAAACACTGTCCTCAATGTATTTCTCCACAATGATGAAAACTGAACAATATATGCTCGGCAGGAGAAAGGACGCACAGTTTCAGCTCTGTGCCATCTCCGATATATCCATAGCATCTCTTGTCAGAACAGGTCACAGACTCAAAGGTCACAGGGTGTGCCATTTTGATCAACATACACCATACAGTGCCTGTTAAGTCAATGATGTGCGTGCTGGTTCAGCCATGTTGATTAGATGGATGACAACTGCATACCCTAAGATCTTCTTTATAGTATACTGGCCATTAAGTAATGGCCTCTTGGGCATCCATACCTTTACGACAAATGTGCCTACAAATGAAGATGATGAATATTGACACTGACAACAGAGAGACAATTGTTGATGGCCATGCCCACTGGAAGCATCCTATATGAATGGGCATTTGAAGGGAGAAGGATAAATGAAAATCTCAGAACAAATTAGACCATCAGCCCATCAAGTCTGCTCCACCATTCGATCATTGTTCACATGTTTCTGAAACACATTCCCCTGCCCTCTTCCTGTAACCTTTGATACCCTTACTAATCAAGATTCTATCTATCTCTGTCTTAAATAAACTCAATAACTTGGTCTCCAAAGCCTTCTGCAGCAATGAGTTCCAAAGATTCACTAACCTCTGGCTGAAGAAATTCCTCTTCATCTCAATTCTAAAGAGTCATCCCTTCATTCTGAGGCTGTGTCTTTGGGTCCCAGTCTCTCCTACTGGTGGAAATGGCTTCTCCACATCTACTGTATCCAGGCCTCTCAGTGTTCTATACATTTCAATGAGAACTAACTGACCTTTCTAAACTTTGAGTACAGACCCAGAGTTCTCAACTGCACGTCATATGGAATTGCACCTCCCCTGCACCCAGGATCATTCTTGTAAACCTCCTCCAAACCCCCTCCAATGCCAGCATATCTTTCCTTAGATATGGGACCCAATAGTACTCACAATATTTCAAATGTTGGAAACACAATATTCCAAACTCACTAGAGCCTTACACAGCCTCAGCAGTACATTTCTGCTCTTTGTCTTTCTCACTGCTGACTGAACCTATATGTTAAACTCAAGAGAATCTTAAACTAGGACTTCAAAGTCCCTTTATCCTTCAAATTTCTGAAGCCTTTCCCTATTTAAAAAATAGTCTGTGCCTCTATTCTTCCTACCAAAGCGCATAACCTCACACTTTCCCACATTGTATTCCATCTGCCACTTCTTTATCCACTCTCCTAACCTGTCCAAGTTGTTCTGCAGCCAGCCTGCTTCCTCCACACTACTTGTCCCTCCCATCTGCCTTTTTGTCATCTCCAAACTTAGCAATGGTGCTCTCAGTTCCTTTGCCCAAATTGTTAATGTATAACATAAGTAGTTGTGGTCTCAACACAGACTGCTGCGGAACTTCATTTGTCCCTAGTTGCCACGCTGAAAAAGACCCCTTTATCCCTACTCTCTGCCTTCTGCCAGTCAACCAATCCTCTATTCAGGCCTTGACCCTAACACCACGGGCTCTTCCTTTATTTAGCAGTCGGCTGTGTGCCATCTTGTCAAAGCTTTCCTTTCATAAGATATATATGTAGCTGTGTTTCTGGCAAGCATTGGAACTCAGAAATAGTACTAACTCATGATTGTTTTTTAAAGGGCATAAAAGGAAGCCTATGGTTTCCTGAACGTTTTGGGCCCAGTTACCCTTCTTCAGTTCTGAGAAAGGGATATTGTACCCAAAACACTAACTCTGCTTTCTGTCTACAGATGCTGCCAGACCTGGTGAGCTTTTCCAGTGTTTTCAGATTTTGTAGGAGAAGTACTAGTTATGTAGCAAAAGAGGCAGGAAGAAGAAAAAAGAAAATAATGCACATTTGCACGATACCTTTTCATAACCTCAGGATGCCCTAGAACATTACCAGGCAATAGAATTACTTTTTGAAATGTTATCATTATGGGAAACCAACCAGTCAAACAGAGGGATTGTTAAAACATTGACTTCAATATGTTGACGTAGAGAGATCCCAGGATTAGTGAGCACAAAGTACAGTGAAGATAAAGTAAACAATTCCAAGCCCCAGAATGTTTGTGGACATTTTGCAATGTGTAATTCTAAACAGATATATAGTAAGTCATTATCTTTTTGAGGTGGCTCAACAAATTGATAATATCTTGAAAGTTTCTAAATTCATTCAAGCTCTGGTTTGTAATATTTGTATACTGAAAAATGTGTTGCTGGAAAAGCGCAGCAGGTCAGGCAGCATCCAAGGAACAGGAGAATCGTGGTTTCGGGCATAAGCCCTTCTTCAGGAATGAGAGTCCTGAATGTTTGTGTACTGCTGAGAATAATAACTGCTGTCGTGCATGTGAGTGTATTATAACATGCGTCAACTTTTTCATTATTCAGGAGGCCTTTGGCATAATTGCTGCTGCAGTACCAAACAGATGACATTGTCACTCTGCCACTACACACATTGTGGAGAGTGATACAATAGAACTGTGACATTATACTTGATCAGTTTAAGGTCTTGCAAAATAACATGGAAGAGCTAAACAGTAATACTGCATATTTCAAATTCATCCTTGAAAAGAATAATAGGAGAAAGTGAGGACTATAGATGCTAGTGATCAGAGTCGAGAGTGTGGTGCTGGAAAAACACAGCAGGTCAGACAGCATCCAAAGAACAGGAGAATCGCCATTTCGGGCATAAGCCCTTCATCAGCCCTTCCAGCACCACACTCTCAACCTGACGAAAATACATTTATTACAAAAAAACTTATTCAATGGTTATGAGGCATCAGTGTTACTGGCTAGGCTAGCATGTATTGCCCATGCATCATGCCCCTGGAGAAGGTGATAAAGAGCCTATTTAACTGCTAATGTCCTTTGGGGTATTAGGCCACCCATAATGCTGTTGGGAGGCACTTCCAGAATTTTGACCCAGTAACAGTAAAGAAAGGACAAAACTGTTACAAATCAGAATTGTGGGTGTTTTTGAGGGGAACTTTCAGGGGGTGGTGTTTTCCTGTTGGCAGAGTTTGTGGGCTTGAAAAGTGCTGTCAGAAGAGCTTTGGTGAGTTATTGCTGTGCATACTGTAGATGGCACACACTGCTGTCACTGTGCATCAGTAGACAAAGCACTGACTGTGGTGCCAGTCAAGCCAGCTGCTTTACCCTGGATGGTGTCACACTTCTTGACTTTTACAGGGGCTGCACCTGAAATGACTCCACAGAGGTCAGTATCCTGTCACCAACTCACCGTTTATTTACATGTGCATCATCGTTGACACTGGTTCAGCGTCCTCAAAGCCATCTCTGAGTGAACAGAACGTCTGACACTCTTGTTTATTTCTGTCAGCCAGGGCTCTCTGCTTGGACCACATTAACAGATCCAATCAGGGAATTCATTATCTGTGAGATCCATCTGGCTGACCCCATTACTCGCATCCATCCTTTGACAAGATGCCACACAGGAGGCTACTGAGTATGAAAAGGGCCCAAGGGTCTTAGAGGCAAGATGCTAGCATGGATAGAAGATTGGCTGTCTGGCAGAAAACAGCGTGGAGATTAAAGGGTCCTTCTCAGGGTAGCAGTCGGTGACATGTGGTGTTCCACAAGAGTCAGTGTCAGGACCACAACTTTTCACTTCATACATTTATGATCTAGATAGTAAGTTTGCAGGTGACACCAAAATTGGAGGTGTAGTAGACAGCAAAGAGGGTTACCTCAGATTACAACAGGATCTGGACCAGATGGGCCAATGGGCTGAGAAGTGACAGATGGAATTTAATTCAGATAAATGTGAGGTGCTGCATTTTGGGAAAGCAAATTTTAGCAGGACTTCTACACTTAATGGTAAGGTCCTAGGGAATGTTGCTGAACAAAGAGACATTGGAGTGCAGGTTCATAGCTCCTTGAAAGTGGAGTCGCAGGTAGGTAGGATAGTGAAGAAGGTGTTTGGTATGCTTCCCTTTATTGGTCAGAATATTGGGTACAGGAGTTGGAAGTCATGTTGCGGCAGTACAGGACATTGGTTAGGCCACTGTTGGAATATTGCATGCAATTCTGGTCTCCTTCCTATCAGAAAGATGTTGTGAAACTTGAAAGGGTTCAGAAAATATTTACAGTGATGTTTCCAGGGTTGAAGGATTTGAGCTATGGGGAGAGGCTGAACAGGCTGGGCTGATTTCCCTGGAGCGTCAGAGGCTGAGGGGTGACCTTATAGAGGTTTACAAAATTATGAGGGGCATAGATAGGATAAATAGACAAAGTCTTTTCCCTGGATCGGGGAGTCCAGAACTAGAGGGCATAGGTTTAGGGTGAGAGTGGAAAGATATAAAAGAGACCTAAGTGGCAACCTTTTCACGCAGAGGGTGGTACGTATTTGGAATGAGCTGCCAGAGGAAGTGGTGGAGGCTGGTACAATTGCAACATTTAAGAGACATTTGGATGGGTATATGAATAGGAAGGGTTTGGAGGGATATGGGCCGGGTGCTGGCAGGTGGGACTAGATTGGGTTGGGATATCTGGTCGGCATGGATAGGTTGGACTGAAGAGTCTGTTTCCATGCTGTACATCTCTATGACTCTATGAAGGAACTGAGGGCATTCTTGCAAAGTTTGCAGATGATACAACGATAGATAGAGGGACAGGTAACATTGAGGAGGTGGGGATTTGGACAGGTTAGGAGAGTTGGCAAGGAAAAGGCAGATAGAGTACAACATGGGAAAGTGTGAGGTCATGCACCTTGGTAGGAAGAATAGAAGCATGGACTATTTTCTAAATAGGGAGAAAATTCAGAAATCTGAAGTGCAAAGGGACTTGGGAGTTCTCGTTCTAGTTCAGGATTTTCTCAAGGTAAACTTGCAGGTTGAGTCAGTAGTTAGGAAGGCAAATGCAATGATGGCATTTATTTTGACAGGACTTGAATATAAAAGCAGGGATGTACTTCTGATGCTCAATAAGCTCAAGTCAGGTCACATTTGGAGAATTGTGTGCATTTTTGGGCCTCTTATCTCAGGAAGGATGTACTGACCCTGGAGTATGTTCAGAGGAGATTCACAAGAATGGTCCCAGGAATGAACAGCTTAAAATATGAGGAATGTTTCATGACTCTGGGTTTATACTCTGTGGAGTTTAGAAGGATGAGGGAGGATCTAATTGAAGTTTGCAGAATACTGAATGGTCTGCATGAGTAGACATTGGGAAAATGTTTCCATTGGTAGGAAAATCTTGGACCGGAGGGCACAGCCTTAGCGTAAAGACCTTACACAATGGAGATAAGGAGAAACTTCTTTAGCCAGGGAGTGGTGAATCAATGGAATTTTCTGCCATAGAAATTTGTGGAGGCCATGTCATTGAGTATATTTAAGATGGAGATATGTGGCTTCTTGATTGTGAAGGGGATCAAGGGTTACAGGGAGAAAGCAAGATAACGGGGTTGAGAAACTTATCAGCCATGATTGAACGGCGGATCAGACTCGATGGGCTGAATGGCCTAATTTCTGCTCCTCTGTCATATGGTCTTATTGTCTTATCCGGGCAAATGAGGAGCATTCCATCACACTTGTGACTTGTGCCTTGTAGATGCTGGACACATTTTGGAAGTTAAGAGTTGAGTTACTTGTCACAGAATTCCCAACCTCTGATCTGTTCTTTTTGCCAGTCTTTATGGAATTGGTTCAATTCAGTTTCTGGAGAATTTCACAATTGTTAAGGGGGGGGAATGAAATAAGAATTCAAGCCTTTTTTCCACTTTTAAAATTTAATTTGTTTTGTTTAAAAGACTGAGAAAAAAGAGCTTTGATAAAATATACAGGATTAAGCGTTTAAAACATAGCAACAATTTGAGAATGGGTTGCAGATTCCTTTTCATCTTGGTAAGTCCCAGGCTTCTGAATGGTTCATCATATTGTGTATAGAATGTATAGATTGTGTTAGTGAATTAAAACAGCAACCGATTGAATTTGTTGAAGTATTGGCGTAACCATAGCCTTTTATTTTGACAGTGCAATAAATGACTATTATTGTCTTCAAATATACCTGACTATCACATTAATTTCATTGTCACAATCTTTACACAGGGAAGACACTTGTTCATATAGCTTGTGCATCTAAAAATCGTACTAATTAGATCCCCAGGGAAGGCAATGGTATGTGTGGTGTTCCTTTATTATACCAATGAAGAACACCATGTTTGCCATGAAGTAATGGGTTGCGTTTCCTCCCTTTGCTCAGAAATTGATCTAAGCCTGCAATGCAATAGGCACGATGTGAATTCTCAAAGAAATACTGTTCCAGAAATTATACTGCATTTGTATTAGCTCAGTGTTGCAGTTGCACCAGAAATGTTAAGCATAAATATTTTATTGGATTGCTTTGTTTACAGGGAATAAATTCAATAGTGACATCCTGCTTTTTGCAAAGTTTGTAGATCTAGTTCAAGCTTGTTATTCTTGTATCTATGCTCCTCTTGAATCTGAGTCCAAAGGTTTGGGGTTCATGGTGCTTTGCGGGATGAGAGTACATCATCCAGGCTGACATTGTAATGCATTCTTGGAGGTGGAGCCCTTCAGATGAGATGTCCCCACTTCAAACCAGTGACAAATTCATTGTAAACAGCAAAGTGGAAATTTAATAAAATAAATTTAATAGGAGATTGTTTGAATTCAGTTACTTAAAATTAAGTGTTCATTGTGATTAAAATTCAACTAACAAATAGTACAGGAAGACTTATTTTTTGAAAGATTCAGTGTGCTGTCTTTGTGCAAAGGGAATGGAAGTGAAGGTTGTTGAGGCCAGAGCACCAAATCCCATATTTACACCTGTGAGAGACACAGATAAACATAAGAGGTGATTTCAACCAGATTTGTGTACACATGTGTCTCACTTATTAGCCTTAGGGATTGTTAAATGAATCCAATATATAAAAGCATTTACGCTCATCCTTAAAATAATAAAACAAAGAACTGCAGATGCTGTGATCTGAAACAACAAAACAGAAATTGCTGGAGAAATTCAACAGACCTAACAGCATATGTGGGGAGAAATCAGAGTTCGATTTTGACTCAATGTTTCGAGTCCAGTGACCCTTCATCAGCAGCTCGAGAAAAGGATGGTATTTACGCTGATAACAAGGGGGTTTGCCATGGGAGAGGAAAGAATGAGCAGATATGTGGTGGTGGAGCCCAGAAAAAGAGAAAGCCAGTTATCCAAACAAACCTCGGATGTTGCCTGAACTGCTGTGCTCTTCCAGCACCACTAATCCACAAAAAAAGGGATGGCTAATGGTAATCGAGGATGTAAAATAGCTGATAAGGGAGTGAATGATTAGGTGGAAATTGGTAGGTTGCGCTGCAAGCAGTCCATATCATGACAAAAACATGGAAGAAGGTACTCAGCCTCTAAAGTTATTTAATTCAGTATTGAGCCCTGAAGGCTGCAGGGTCCTCCAGCAGAAGATGAGATTCTGTGCTTTCCGTTTGCACTAAGCCTTACTGGAGAATTGCAGCAGGTCTCAGACAGAAGTGTTGGCCAGGGAACCTGGTGGTGTGTTAAAGTGGCAGGAAATTAAAAAGCTCAGGGTCATTTTTACAGATAAAATGTATGTGTTCTGTGAAGTGGTCATCGAATGGTTTCATTCTTCAGATATGTGTCTTGACATTCCTCAGTTCCTCAGTTTTATTAATTGAACTGTGCCTGGTAAATTAAGATATATCAAGGGAGAGGTCTGCTATTTACTATTTAAAAGGTATGAGGTAATTCACCAGTAAGGTAAGCATTTTTAATGTTGCTATAAATAGAAAAGCTGCTGGAATTTCCTCTTGGCTAAGTTATTTCATTGAGGCTTGGAGACGGCACGGTGGCTCAGTGGTTAGCACTACTGCCCCACAATGCCAGGGACCCAGGTTTGATTCCAGCCTTGGGTGACTGTCTGTGTGCAATTTGCATGTTCTCCCTGTGTCTGCATGGGTTTCCTCTGGGTGCTCTGCTTTCATGTCACTGTCCAAACATATGTGGGTTTAAATGGATTGGCTATGTTAAATTGCCCGGTGGTGTGCAGGGAAGCGTAGGTTTGGTGGATTAGCCATAGTAAACATGGGGTTATGAGAATAGGTTGGGATGCTCTTTGAATGGTCGATGCAGACTCAATGGGACGAATGGCCTCTTTCCACACTGAAGGGATTCTATGAGTTCTTCAATGTTTGCTTCAAGCAGTTTTAAAATAAGTGGATGTGGAGACATTATGGGTGGATTCAGGATGAGTAAAATGGGCAAGGTTCATTTTACAGCTTGCGGTCCTCTGATGTATGCAGTGTGTAAGCATATGAGTGATAGGTAGGGCAGGACAGAGCAGAGCTGAGCTCTGCTTGCCTCTCCTTAAATAGACTCTCGGTAGTTCCCTATTGAAGCTCATGTATGAATTCAAGTTACCAGACTGCTGCCAACACTCATTTAAATCAGACTCATTTAAAGCCTTTGGGAGCAACCAGGAGAAAAATGAAGGTTTTTTTTTTAACGAAATGCAGCCGAGCCACTCCACTTTAACAATGAAGTTACCAAAGTAATTGTCAGGGCAACTCACTGGTTGCCAATTATGAAAACATTTAGTATCTTCACTGTTAATACCCAAGAATACATTCGAGTCTGTCATCACGTGAAGCAGGAAATCTACTCAGTATTCCCTAGTTAGAAAACAAATATCACAAAGCAGCTGGAAAAAGTGAATCACTGCTCTCTTGTGCAATAATATCTACTTGAGGCAAACAGATTAAACTGTAGAAATTATCTGAGCAAATTGACACATCAATAATGTTTAGTTTCCTTTTTTTAGTATGCATTGCAAGTAAATACTCTACTTCCAGTGCTGTTAAGTAAAATACAGTTTGTTCATAATTCAATATAAAAATGCTCTGTCTTATTTGTATCTGTCATAGATGTAAACTAGAGATCCATAGCTGTGTGGTTTCAATAGTCTATACGTGTAGTCCCTCAAGCACATAACACCTGGGAACGTGATTAAAGTGCCCTCCTTTTGAATGAGCACCATCTCAGCACTAAAAGACCGAAATGAATTTCCAGTTACACACTGCTTGAATAAAATTAAGCATTTTGTGATTTATGATGTGTATTACTTTTGTAACAAAGCTATGATCATTAGAATAACCATATTTACTGGCTGAAAATCACTGGGTTTTGAAAGGACTAAAACAGCAGGCTTTTAAGATGGTCATCAATAATTGGGTGACTTGTGTAATTTCTGTACAGACTCAGAACCATCTCTAGTCTTGGAAAGTTCCTGAATAATTGACCCTGGTTGTGGTGTTCCCATTTGAATAGAAATGCTAAGATGAGGTTGCTGCACAGGTGGATAGAGTGGTCAAGAAGGCATTTAGTATACTTGCCTTCATTGGAAGGGGTATTGAGAATAAGAGCTGGCAAGTCACGTTAAAATTGTACAAGACATTGGTTCGGCCACATTTAGAATACTGTGTACAGTTCTGGTTGTCACATTACCAAAAGGATGTGGACGCTTTGGAGAGGGTGCAGAGAAGGTTTACGGGGATGTTGCCTAGTAGGGAAGGTGCTAGCTATGAAGAGAGGTTGAGTAGGTTAGGTTTAGATTAGATTACATTACAGTGTGGAAACAGGCCCTTCGGCCCAACAAGTCCACACTGACCCCCCGAAGCGCAACCCACCCATACCCCTACATTTATCCCTTACCTAACACTACGGGCAATTTAGCATGGCCAATTCACCTGACCTGCACATCTTTGGACTGTGGGAGGAAACTGGAGCACCTGGAGGAAACCCACGCAGACACTGGGAGAACGTGCAAACTCCACGCAGTCAGTCGCCTGAGGCGGGAATTGAACCCGGGTCTCTGGCGCTGTGAGGCAGCAGTGCTAACCACTGTGCCACCGTGCCGCCCATAAACTTTTATCAGGTTTGTTTTCATTAGAAAAAAGGAGATTGAGGGGGGACCTGATTGAGGTTTACAAAATCATGAAGGATATAGACAGGATGGGTAGAGACAAGCTTTTTCCCAGGGTGAAGGATTCAGTAACGAGAGGTCACGCTTTCAAGGCGAGAGGTGAAAAGTTTAAGGGGGATACACACGGCAAGTACTTCACACAGAGGGTGGTAGGCATCTGGAACGCGTTGCCAGCAGAGGTGGTAGAGGCAGGCACGGTAGATTCATTTAAGATGTGTCTGGATAGATGCATGAGTAGTTGGGGAGCAGAGGGATACAGATGCTTAGGAATTGACCGACAGGTTTAGACAGTAGATTTGGATCGGCTCAGGCTTGGAGGGCCGAAGGGCCTGTTCCTGGGCTGTAAATTTTCTTTGTTCTTCTTTGAAACCATCAACTGAGTTCTTGTGTCCCTTTGTCTATTCACTTAATCAGAATTCAAAATCCAAACTCTATGGGATGACTTTTACCAGAAATTGACAAAGTGTCGATTTTAGTGAGGTTAATGGAGGGTTTCCCTCACTGAGGCCAAGTGAGATTTCTCATGTTATATTCCCAAACTCATTACTTCTGTACCTCATCCCTGTAGTGCCCCACTTGTCACATTCTCCTACTCACTACAGTTGGAAGTATTCACCACTGTCTGGGACATCTCTGAATTGCAGGGATAAGCACCATATTTTACAAGTAGGTGTGCATAGGGAAAGTGCTGGTAGTCTGGAGTTGCCCTGCACAGTTTGTGTAAATTTCCCCAGAAAGGTCCAACAAAGGAAAATTGTCGCCCCACTTTGTGGGCATTAACCTGGATGTCCTGATGGATGGATGATTCGGAGCAGGACCATCCTCTTTCCACCAGGATTAACAAAGGAGACCATGTCACCAGATCCTGCCAGCCTGGTCTGAAGTTGCCACCTGGGTCAGTGTTGTTTCCACTGTCCAGGGACCACCCAGTAATGACCTTCTCTGCTCTGCCAAGATAAGTGCCACCATGGACATTAGGTGAATGTGGTTCTACCCATGGAGATATTGGGAGAGGGATCCAAGATGGAGCTCTGGTGATACAAAGGGCAAGCTGGAGTCACTAGTTACTGCTTTGACTTTCTTGTCAGGAATTGTCATCATCTGGTTTGTATTCTGCATCTCAGTGAGGTTAGATTAAGTAATAATGAGATGCTAATGCAATCAGACCTTTTTCCGTTCACTAGCAAGAATCCCAACTCATCAGGTTGCAAAATAAGCCTATTTTCTCTTGACCTTGAGAAGCTCCTCACTGCCGATCTCATGTGATTCTCTGAACTTTCTCATCAGAGTCCATGTTGTTCAGTTTCAAGGAAGATTCTGCCCATGTCCTCAAGTGACCCTTAATAAATGAGGCTGAAGAGGAAAACATTTGTCATCAGTTGGTGTAAACAGCCATTATTCATTCCAGTTTGTGTAGAATTGATTTCTCGCTTCGAATCATTTATATGTGGGCAATAGAAAGTGATCATGGTCACATGATTAAAACTGACTTAAGGTAGCAAATCTTGCACCTTCCTGGTTCTTGCAGTAAAAATGTCAGTCTGGGAGCAAGCAGCAGAGTAGATTGTTGTAAAGGTCTCTCTCCCTCTCCAATTGTTTTTTTCAACCTGAAATCCTACTGGTCATGATTATTCATGTGCCACAGGCAGAGAGAAAAAACTTTAAAACATAACTGAGCAGCTGCTGTAGAGAGATGATTGTTTGGAAGACATTATACTATAATGAGAATAACTATAACAATGAGATGATGATATATAGCATGATCTAACAATGGCGTGAGTAGTCATGTACAAAAAACTGTGATGAAAAGTTGGAATGAGAGAGATGGACTTGTAGAGAACAGTGTAATTATAAAGCTGTAAAAGAGTTGGCAGAAACCTGCCAGATTCAGATAGAAACTATTCTTCTGGAAGAAAAGGTCCTTACAGGCCAGATTCCACAAAGAACAGGAAAGGAGCCATCTGTGCCATGTGTGGACAACCTGTAAAAGAAGATGTGGACAGGAGAAGGAAGAACAGCAAAATGTCAAGCATACAACTGAGAGCAAGGTCCATAAATCCTAACATTTGTAAAACAGAACTCTCATAGTTCATTGAGAAATGAATTGAGAGGAATGTTGAAAATTCCTCAGCCTCCAGCGTAACAGTCACTTTTGCTGTCAATTGCCATCTTTCCAATTTCCAAACTAATTTTCTCAATTTTAACACTGCATTGGCATTTTTCTCACATTATAAAACCTGTTCAACAGATCCCAACTTAATGAAATTCTATACAAGAACTTACACCAAAACTCTGCCATTAAAGGCACTTAAAACAAGAATGTTTCTGTACAGACCTCCACTAATGTAAGTTTCATGCACGTCCCTAACCGTAATAATTACTCCATTGGTGGTCTCTCTCACAGCTGCCTGGAGTTTGAACTTGAAAATACCTTCCTTTTTTTTAACTTTCAGGAACAGCAATACATTTCAGAATGGTGAGTGGTTTGGAGGGGAACATGCTTGTGGTGGTATTCCCACCTATTTGTTGTCCTTGTCCTTCTAGATGGTAGTGGTCATGGGTTTGGAAAGTGATGTGGAAGGAATTGCTATGAGTTGATGCAGTATAACGTTTGAATGGTACAGAATGCTGCAATGATGGAGAGGCTGAATGTTTAAATCGGAGGATGGGGTGCCAACCAAGTTGTCAAGTTTGTCTTGGATTTTTTTTTAGTTCCTTGAGTATTGTTTGAGCTGAGTGGAGATTATTCCATCACTCTCCTGTGTCTTATAAATGATGCACAGGATTTAAAATGGGAGAAAGTGAGGACCGCAGATGCTGGAGATCAGAGTCGAGAGTGTGGTACCACTATGTTGCTGCCTTTCTAATATTTTTATAGTCTCTAATAAATACAGTACTTTGAAATCTGAGCCTGAAGACAATTGGCAACCTTCATTCATGCTATGCAAATGCCAGGCAATGACCATCTCTAACAAGACAGAATCTAACCAGTTCTGAGGAAGGGTCACTGGACACGAAATGTTAACTCTGATTTCTCTCCACAGATGCTATCAGACCTGCTGAGCTTTTCCAGCAGCTTCTGTTATTCTTTCTGATTTATAGCACCTGCGATTCTTTCAGTTTTTATTTAGAATCTAACCATCGCCTCCTTGAAGATCAATTACATTATCATCCCTCAGTTCCCCCCCACTCACATCAATGTGGATTACTATTGACCATAAACTGAATTGGAATATCCACAAAAGTACTGTGGCTACAAATCAGGTCAAAGGCTTGAAATCCTCCGGTGTGTAACACGCCTCCTGACATCCTAAAGCCTGTCAGGAGTGTGGTGCTGGAAAAGCACAGCAGGTCAGGCAGCATCCAAGGAGCAAGATAATTGACATTTTGGGCATAAGCCCTTCATCAGAAAAAAGCCTCATTCCTGGCATTTGCATAGCATGAATGAAGGTTGCCACTTGTCTTCAGACTCAAATTTCAAAGTATTGTATTTATTAAAGATTATAAAAATATAATATTTGGGAGGCAACAACATAATGGTATTATTACAAGATAATACATGGCTTACATGAACGCTGGGAATTTGTTTTCGTTAGGTGGGGAGATTAGGACCCATGGGCACAGCCTTAGAATTAGAGGGGGTCAATTTAGAATGGAAATGAGGAGACATTTCTTCAGCCAGAGAGTGGTGGGCCTGTGGAATTCATTGCCATGGAGCACAGTGGAGGCCAGGATGTTAAATGTCTTCAAGGCAGAGATTGATACATTCTTAATCTTGCAAGTAATTAAGGGGTATGGGGAGAGTGCGGGTAAATGCAGTTGAAATGATTAGCCATGATTAAATTGCGGAGTGGACTCGATGGGCCGAATGGCCTTACTTCCATTCCAATATCTTATGGTCTTAATACAGGACAAACAATCCAGAGACCCAAGCTAATACGCTGGAGACATAGCTGCAAATTCCACTATGGCATCTTGTGAAATTTGAATGAACGAAAATCTGGAATTAAAAGTTAGCCATTTAACCATGTAGATTGTTGTAAAAACCTATCTGGTTCACTATTACCCCTTAGGGAAGGATATCTGTCATCCTTTGCCTGTGATTCCCAACCCACAGCAAGTGGTTGACTCTTACCAGGGCCTGAAATGGTTGAGCAGGTCAGTCAGTTCAACTAGCAATTAGGGAAGGGCAGTAAGTGCTGGCCCAGCCAACAATGCCAACATTCCATGTATGGAAAAGAATTAACTAAATACTGTGATACGTAATACACCAAGTTCTTCTGGTATTTATGTACGATAATGACTATGCTCAACTCCATGTACTCTGTGTTTTCTTCCACAGTGGCAGAGGTCTGGAGTAGTCTGCTGTACTTCCTGACAGTGTTCTATCTCTGCCTTCTGTGGTACTTATTGTCAGTGATGTGCAGCTCCATGACATCATGCTCCTCTAGACCCCTTACTCAACAACAGACTACAGAGCAGCATGATGATATAGAAGTCCTTATCAATGCTTGTCCCTATAATTAATAAGGAAAAAGAATTAGCGGGTTACAAAGTTTGAATGGCAAAAAGATTTAACTTTTAAGTAAAGTCATCAGAGCTATCACCAAATACTTGATGGTTGAGGAACATAAACAGAAATTGTTGCAAAAAACTCAGCAGATTTGGCAGCATCTGTGGGAAGAAAGCAGGGTTAACATTTTGAGTCAGAACTGAGTTCTGATGAAGAGCCACTGGACTTGATGTGTCAACTTTGCTTTCTTCCCACAGATGCTACTGGATCTGCTGAGTTTCTCTAGCAATTTCTGTTTTTGTTTCAGATCTCCAGCATCCACAATTCTTTGTTTTATCATTGATGGTTGAGGGCCTCACTATTGTGAATAAGAAGGTGAGCACAAGTCCTTTCTTGACTGCATTTTTTCCTGGCATTGGAAAGCTATTTATAAGGGCTTCATGCAAGTTGGAGGTGGATTCTGTTAAATTTTTTTTAAAAAGCTTCTAATTCAGTGCAAGTTCAAAAGCTGACTGGGGGCAGATGTTTGCAGATAAAGGGACAGCTGGAAAATGGGAAGCCTTCAGAAATAAGTTATTAGTCCAGAGACAGTATGTTCCTGTCAGGGTGAAAGGAAAGGCTGGTGGGTGCAGGGAATGCAGGATGACTAAAGAAATTGAGGGTTAGGTTAAGAAAAAGAAGGAAGCATATGTCAGGTACAGACAGGATAGATCAAGTGAATCCTTAGAAAAGTATAAAGGAAATAGGAGTATACTTAAGAGGGAAATCAGGAGGGCAAAAAGGGGACATGAGATAGCTTTAGCAAATAGAGTTAAGGGGAATCCAAAGGGTTTTTACAAATGCATTAAGGACAAAAGGGTAACTAGGGAGACAATAGGGCTCCTCAATGATCAGCAAGGCAGCCTTTCTGTGGAGCTGCAAGAGATGGGGGAAATACTAAACAAGTATTTTGCATCAGTGTTTACTGATGCAAAAGAACATGGAAGGCATAGAATGTAGGGAAATCTTGAAAAATGTCCATATTACAGAGGAGGAAGTGCTGGCTGTCTTGAAATGCATAAAGGTTTCAGGACGTGATATGTACCTTAGAACTTGGTGGGAAACTAGGGAAGTTATTGGTGGGCATCTTGCTGAGATATTTGCAACATCAATAGTCACAGGTGAGGTGCCGGAAGACTGGAGGTTGGCAAACGTGGTGCCACTGTTTAAGAAGGGTGGTAAGGATAAGCCAGGGAACTATAGCCCAGTGAGACTGACGTCGATGGTAGGCAAGTTGTTGGAAGGAATTCTGAGGGACAGGATGTCCATGTATACTGATTAAGGATAGTCAACATGGCTTTGTGCATAGGAAATCATGTCTCACAAACTTGATTGAGTTTTTGGAAGAAGTAACAAAGAGGATTGATGAGGGCAGAGCGGTAGATGTGATCAATATGGACTTCAGTAAGGCGTTCATAGAACATAGAACATAGAAAAGTACAGCACAGAACAGGCTCTTCAGCCTACGATGTTGTGCCGAAGATTAATCCTAATGTAAAATCAAATAACCTTACCTACGCACTCCTCAATTCACTGCTGTCCATATGCCTGTCCAGCAGGTGCTTAAATGTCCCTAATGATTCTGCTTCCACCAGCATCGCTGGAAACGCATTCCATGCATTCACAACATTCTACGTAAAGAACCTACCTCTGATGCCTCCCCTATACCTTCCTCCTAATATCTTAAAACTATGACAAGGTTCTCCATGGGAGACTGATTAGTAAGGTTAGATCTCACAGAATACAGGGAGAACTAGACATTTGGATACAGAACTGGCTCAAAGGTAGAAGACAGAGGATGGTGGTGGAGGGTTGTTTTTCAGATTGGAGGCCTGTGACCAGAGAAGTGTCACAAGGATCAGTGCTGGGTCTTCTACGTTTCATCATTTATACAAATGATTTGGATATGAACATAGGAAGTACAGTTAGTAAGTTTGCAGATTACTCCAAAATTGGCGGTGTAGTGGACAGCGAAGAAAGTTACCTCAGATTACAATGGGATCTTGATCAGATGAGCCAATGGGCTGAGGAGTGGCAGATGGAGTTTAATTTAGATAAATGCAAGGTGCTGTATTTTGGGAAAGCAAATCTTAGCAGGACTTATACACTTAATGGCAAGGTCCTGGGGAGTGTTGCTGAACAAAGAGACCTTGGAGTGCAGGTTTGTAGCTCCTTGAAAGTAGAATCACAGGTAGATAGGATAGTGAAGCAGGCATTTGGTATGCTTTCCTTTATTGGTCAGAGTATTGAATATAAGAGCTGGGAGGTCATGCTGTGGCTGTACAGGATGTTGGTTAGGCCACTGTTCGAATATTGTGTGCAATTCTGGTCTCCATCCTATCGTAAAGATGTTGTGAATCTTGAAAGGGTTCAGAAAAGATTGACAAGGATGTTGCCAAGCTTGGAGGATTTAAGCCATGGGGAGAGGTTGAATAGGATGGGGCTGTTTTCCCTGGAGAATTGAAGGCTGAGGGGTGACCTTATCATGAGGGGTATGGATAGGGTAAATAGACAAGGTATTTTCCCTGGGGTCGGGGAGTCCAGAACTAGAGGGCATAGGGTGGCACAGTGGTTAGCACTGCTGCCTCACAGCGCCAGAGACCCGGGTTCAGTTCCCGCCTCAGGCGACTGACTGTATGGAGTTTGCACGTTCTCCCTGTGTCTGCGTGGGTTTCCTCCGGGTGCTCCGGTTTCCTCCCACAGTCCAAAGATGTGCAGGTCAGGTGAATTGGCTGTGCTAAATTGCCCGTAGTGTTGGGTAAGGGGTAAATGTAGGGGTATGGGTGGGTTGCGCTTCGGCGGGTCGGTGTGGACTTGTTGGGCCGAAGGGCCTGTTTCCACACTGTAAAATAATCTAATCTAATCTAATCTAATCTATATAAAAGAGACCTAAGGGGCAACTTTTTCACGCGGAGGGTGGGACGTGTATGGAATGAACTGCCAGAGGAAATGGTGGAGGCTGGTACAATTCAACATTTAAGTGGCATTTGGATGGGTATATGAATAGAAAGGGTTTGGAGGGAAATGGGCCAGGTGCTGGCAGGTGGGACTAGATTGGGTTGGGATATCTGGTTGGCAGGGATGGGTTGGACTGAAGGGTCTGTTTCCATGCCGTACATCTCTATGACTCTTAAGTAAGGAATCTTTCTAGACATCAGCGAGGTCTTAAGTTGAATAAATTGGGGTAATCTAAGTACAACTCCCAATAAATAAGAACCTTCACAAACTTGAGCAAAACAATCAAAGACTCATTTTACAAGATCACACCAAAAACGCCCAGATAAATCCGGGAGTAGTAATTCGGTGGTGACAACTCTGAGCTTTAAATCCTGTAGGAGGATCAGTTGTTGATGATGCTGCTTAACAGCCGTTTGCATATTCACTAATGTTTAACCATGTGAGAAATGTCAATGACATGCTTGTGTGAAATGGAGTTTCATTGGAGAGAGAAGTCCAAGCTATGAGAAGATAACATTGTAAAATTTGCATTTACTGTATTCAGCCAGTAGGACTGTAAGGAAATGGAAGAACCTGCTTAGTTTTTCATACCAATTTTATATTGGAACAGAAATAAAGATATAGATTAGAAGCTTGCATTTATATAGCACCTTTCATGACCTCTAGACATCTGAAAGAATGGTATCACATCTTGACAATATTTCATTGCCTGTAGTGTCAGAAGTAGCTCCTGACATGGGAATTATCTGGGTAACTTCGATGATAAATCATTATGATTTGGATTCCTCTTAGTTTGAAATGACTATGATCACTGTGGAATTGAAAGTAAAACTGAATTTTTAAAATAAAATTTTTAAAGAGTAATTCAGCAATCTGAGCCTCAGTAGCTAGACTCACATTTATTGGCCAATCCATAGCTGGTGGTGATTGGCATTTTCAACTTTACATGCAATGTTGAGTACACCCATAATGCCGCTCAACTTCTCTCAGTTAAATTCTGGGAGAAAAAAAATAAAAATTCAGTTACTTTCCCAAGTTTTTGCAGTAATATTATATATTTTCTTGCCCGCTTTATGCCTCCTTGAGATATGCATTATCTTGTAGCCAAAACTGCAGCAGTGCAGATGCATCCTCTCAGTCAAGTATGTACATGTATTATCTAGATTGACTTGCAATCTTTTGCCTTTGAGGCACTTAATATCTACTTGTTACCATAGGCTGATATGGATCAGACAGATTGTGTCATGTGGGCAATTGTATAATGCATAGCTACAAAGTGTCCATCTAAACCTAATCACAACCCTAAATCTAAGCCTAACTCTAGCACATTGCATTTTTAACTAGGCACTGTTCTATTGTTTTTCATTTGCATTTGGTTAATTTGTAAAAGTAGTCGCATGCATGGATTTTATTTCTGTCACTAATGAGAGTGCAGGTAAACGCATCTGTAAAATGGAACTCCTTTTTCATATTCATCGTGCTTATTTTTCTGACACTGGTAACTAGAAGACCATATATCTAAAACAATGAATATTTCTGCAACATATAAGGTAAAGGTTGCCGTTAAGTATAATTACACAGACTTTAACCATTTGCTCTTTGAAAAAAGGACTTTGTAATCAGCACATTCATAGTTGCCCTGTGTGGAGTTGCTCTGTTCTTTAAACATCTTCAGAAAGGGTCTCAGTTGCCAGCAATTGTGCATGTTGAAAGGGACTGGCATTTATCTCATATTGTAAATCCGGGATTGACACAAGCTGGCCAAATCTCCTTACAACAAAACAACCACTTGGTTCCTCTTTACCATCATATTCCAAATCCAACAGCAAATATGTACTATAATCACTCATCAATCAATTATTTAATTAATCCTATGTTTCAATATGTAGTAAAAGAAATTATCTTGCCAGTGTCAATCTTCCTTATTTTTAAGCCTAATCTATAGGTGGTTAGTGATATTATTAAGATAATTATTGGAGCACATTCGCTCACTAATGTTGGTAGATGTTATCTTAGGCTGTCCTTTGTTACATTGATTCTGCCATGAGCTGGAAAGGTCAGAGTTATTGTCGTTCAGTTAGCAGCAGATGCAATGAGTCTCTGGGCGGTATATATCTTTACATGCATTACGATACTTGAAATTGAAATAATTATTGAAATTGGGGTGTCCTCACATTTTGCTAAAAAGTGATTTTTAATAATTGAGTAACTATAAATCCCAGACATCAAATATTCTGCAAGATATGGCCAATCAAATGTTTGACATTGCCTAAAGTTGCTATCTTTCAACATCTTCCTGCTATTCTTTATGCCAGATTGTCTTTCCTTCCTTACTGAAAGATAAGCCTTTCAGACATTTCACATGCTTACCTAATTGCTGATAATGTAATTATTTCTGATTATCAATTGATTGGGATTTTCTCAATACTCCATAACCAACCTTGCAATTATCCAAGTTCCCTTAAACAGTACTCAATAAAAGAGATCAGCAAATGCCTTTCATACTTCCCAATTTTATAAAGTTGCTAACATTAGAATGAAATATAACATTGTACATAGGATGAGTCAAGTGGTTTATTATAATGGTGGTTCCACAGTTTAAATAAATCAAGAACTATGTAAAAACAGTACTTTCACCAGGGACAGTGGGAGGGAGAACTTTGTCATCCCTTGCCCAGAAAAAAAAGGGTAGAACAGGGGTTAGGATCAAATCTGTCTGTTTTATCTGCTTCGAAACCAGCCTTTGAAATTTTAAAGGTCATTAATTCAGGCTTCCAAATTATTCCAGTGGGCCATTTTGGAGCACATAAGCTCACTAATGTTGGTAGATTTTACCTGGCTCTGGTGCCCATATTTAAAAGCAGAATAAAGTAGACACACAGGTACCCTCACTTCCATTGCTTCAGTTAAAACAGTCATCAAGCTAGAGTTAGAAAAGTATTTGCATAAGAATAATTGACTGAACAGTTGCTAATATGAATTCAGAAAGTTGAGATAATGATTCATCAACCTCCTCCATTTTCTGGTGGAACTAACAATCCAAATTGCCCATGGGAAGCCGTTGAGTATTTACTTAGCTTCCTTAGTAGCCACTTACACAGATGACAAGCAACATGAATTCGACTGGGACAACACTACTATTATAGGACAAGCCAAACAGAGAACAGCCATGGAATTCCTAGAGGCATGGCGCTCATCCACAGATTCAATCAATAAGCTCATCGACCTGGACCCAATATACCGACCACTGCAACGGACAGCTGGAACTGACAACCGGAAGCGGCAGATTCAAACCACTACAAATGCCGGAGGAAACATCACAGAAGCGCTTCACAGGAGGCTCCCAAGCACTGAGGATGTCACCTAGACAGGGGACGAAACGTCTGCAACACAAATTCCCAGCTCGGCGAACAGAACCACAACAACGAGCACCCAAGCTACAAATCTTCTCACAAACTTTGGATATCCCAGAGTTTGGGCCCATTCTTTCTGATTTCTATAACATTCATCTTAACAAATTGGGATATCAAAAGCTTGCTCTCAGTACCTTAACAACTTGCTAGAGTCAAGAATAGTCTCATCAGACTGGACGAATATTTTCAGGAAACTTTGAAAGATACGAGATAAGTAACACGGTTGAGGAATTTAGGGAGAGCATTGTGGTTTGGAGTTGAAATCATTGTTTGACAATATTACACCAGACACTAGGATGAATGAGTAAATCTTGGATTCTTCTAGTTGGATTCAATGTCTCATCTCAACTGTAGTTCAGTCCAGAACTCCAGCAGCGGTGGTCTTTCGTACATTTGACTGTTTTGTTGTGACTGTCACATAACATGTGAATTTGCAGTTTTTAAAAAGGACTGTAAACTATTAATAAAGTTCAGAAAAGTTTTTAAATGTTCAGAAATGCAGCAATCGTCATCATGTGTGAGGAGATTTGTTGAGGTCTAACAATTCACTCTCTAGGGGGGAGGGGATGGGTGCGAAATGCCTTCAAGTTTTCTTAAAAACAAATTTTCTAATCAACCTCTTAGAAATGTGTCATATCATCACTCATCTCTATGACTCTGAGTAGGTGAGAATTGAACCAAAGTCTCCTGGCTCAGAGATAAGGACACTACCACTACACTGCAAGAACACTTAGAAGTTTTTTTTAAATAATGCTGCAAATATGGAACTACTGCATGTGCTATTAGTGTGAATCATAACAATAGCAGTTTCAGTTGCTTGAGTGCTTTGTTTTCTCAATGGCTGTTTATTAAGAGAAGGCAAAAGGTTGGGGCAGTCGTTAACCTTATTCCACATCTGCATCTTCAGAGGCATGTATTAAGGCACTAATGAAATGTTTTTCTTTGGCTGACAACAACTGTTGGCACTACTGAGTAGATCCGCATCACTCTGACTGGAATCAATTTCTCCTAACCTGTTTCTTAATTTACATTGACAGGCCTCTTGGTTCTGAGTTCTAACCTAAAGCAGAAGCTGGATCAAATGAACAGCTGAAACAAATCATGATTACATTCCCTGAAATGGCTCCAGCAGCTGTACGCCAGGCCTAATGCTGCAGAGGAAGTAAGGCCCCTGAATAGGAGGTGTAAAAAAAGCTAGCAGTGCTTAGTTTTGGTTGATTGCAATCATTGCTGTGTTTGTGCTCAGTGCCTAAGACAGAAGTGCTCCTGTAAGAGCAAGTGATATCCTTGGATCTAGTTTGGTATGCTAGATCGACCTCTCATGACACCTGGTCCTGAGCACCTTTTTGCTGAGGTAAGGAGCCAGTTTATTGTTGCACAGCAGAGGCTCAGAATTGAGCCATGTTTCACAGAACAATGTATTTGTATGATGTTGAGTGCATGTGACAATCAAGATCTCCAGTTAACAAATGATTAACAAAATATCGTAACATTCCTTTGGTGACAATTTTGTTTGTCTGGCAACTATTGACATAGTACATAATAGTAATAGCTGTTTTCAGACAGAGACTCCAGTATACATAAATCAAACATAGTTTTCTTTCATTTCTTTCTTTGCTCTGCTAAAAAGTGATGTTGTGGAGTTTGAGGGCATGTTGACTGCTTTATTTAAATGCGTGGGTGTCCTGTCAATTAGACTTTTATTTGTAACAATTGTTTTAATAATTCAGCTTTGCAGCTATTCCCACTTGTACTAAGAGTTAGAATTCTGAGCTGGCCACAAGATTTTAAAACAAATTAAAAACCTTTTTGCGTATGTTGAAGTTAAACAGGCCAATGTCTTCAAGTAAAATTGCCTGGCAATTTTTGTTTTGTTTATAAATACATTATGATTTATATCAGTCACTAAGAAATACGCATGCTTCTTTGAATATTTGCCAATAATTTTCTTGAAAATCACCTGAAAGAGACAATTTATGTCTATTTATTTGAAAGAAGGATTTCTTAAACTTTGCAAAGATGTTAACAGCCAATTAACTGACTTTAGGGTTGTAGGATTTATTAATAACTTTTGGCTTTGTTATTGGCCATTGTAGAGCAAAATCTAAAGTACAAGCCAAAACCATAGCCCCTATATGTCAATTAGTAATGAGACAGTGGAGCAGGGAGGCTCAGAACAAAACACGTAAAATCCAGGTTGAGCCAAATTTAATGGTGGCTCCCCATTATTTGTGTTTCTTTTCTCCGTTTTAACATGCAGCTGCCAGACAGACTGAGAGATCACACTGGGTGCAGAGATGGTAGCGGGCAAGGTCATTCAGGCAGGCTGGGCAATTGTGGGATAAGGGGATCGGAAAGCCTTCCTTGGCTGCTATTTTTCCTGAGCCGTGGGAAATCCAGCCAAAAGTGCTTGCACTTGTGAGGCATGTAGCCTCGAAAAAATAATTTAAATTATGGATGTGCCTCTGGAAAGCAGTTGGCTGCCAATCCCAACCCTGCTTCCGTTAAAATTGGAAGTGGATACATTTTTGAAATTTTAACCATCTTGTGGGAAGGTTAAAATTCCTCCTACGTGTCACTTGGAATTTGAAAGAGTACATTAGGTTAATGTATCAAGTCAAGACTCTTCATTAGAATGTCCTGATCTCTTTTTAGACTTGTAAAAATTGTTGCTTCAATCCATTGCTGTTTGAAGAAATCATGCTTTTCTATCCCTTGTCTTGAGCTGCTGACATTTTATTTAAATGATGATTTTAGGTCTAATGCTGGTCAATTCAACTTAAAGAGAAGAGGGTTGTCACAAAGGAATTCTGAACTGTTAAATTAATCACACTGGGTATTTGAAGTGTCTGACAGCAGGGCTAACACCTGTTCCTTGAGAAGCTCCATGTCCTTATATGGTAAACTATTAAACATTGAAGAAGGCCCTAACAATATAGACTGGAAGCTTCAAATTGTTAAGTGGCAGCTGTACTTTTAACTCAGTATGCTGCTTTACACTGTTGATGTTCCCTTTTCATTGAGCTTTTAATAATAAACTCAGTTTATTCAACATTGCAATCCCATAAAATTTGGGATTTGTAACAAAAATGTTAATATATTAAGTCCATTTTTGAAAGTTTGATTTCAACATACTTTTAAACTCTTGTTCGTTTTCTTCCAAACAAATTTGAGATGCTGTTTAGTCTTCACTTCTTAGTTTTAAGAGACATAAATAAAGTTTAAATATATATGAGCAACAGTGGAATGTCTACTACTGCTGGTATGTTCCCTGAAAGACAAATGCTGGCAGTTTTGTTTTTGTTATGTTGGAGCAAATGTACTGAAAATAAGAATGCTGGAGATCCCAATGGGTCAGGCAGCATCCATGGGCGGCACGGTGGCACAGTGGTTAGCACTGCTGCCTCACAGCGCCAGAAACCCGGGTTCATTTCCAGCCTCAGGCGACTGACTGTGTGGAGTTTGCACGTTCTCCCTGTGTCTGCGTGGGTTTCCTCCGGGTGCTCCGGTTTCCTCCCACAGTCCAAAGATGTGCAGGTCAGGTGAATTGGCCATGCTAAATTGCCCGTAGTGTTAGGTAAGGGGTAAATGTAGGGGTATGGGTGGGTTGCGCTTCGGCGGGGCGGTGTGGACTTGTTGGGCCGAAGGGCCTGTTTCCACACTGTAAGTAATCTAATCTAATCTTAAAAAAAAGCAAGTTAACATTTCGAGTCTAGATGACTCTTCATCAGAGCTTCATCAGACCCTGATGATGAGTCATCTCAACTCAATACGTTAGCTTGCTTTCTCTCCACGGATACTGCCTGACCCGCTATGATCTCCAGCATTTTTTGTTATGCTTTTTAAAAAATTCATTCACAGGATATGAACATCATTGGCTAGGCCAGCATTTATTGCCCATTCCAGAGGGCAGTTAAGAGTCAACAACATTGCTGTTGGTCTGGAGTCAGATGTAGGCCAGACCAGGTAAGGATGGCAGTTTCCCTCAGCTAAAGGACACTCGTGAACCATTTCTGTTTTGTCCAGAATTGTGAAAGTGCAAAATGTTTTTCTTTTTCACCGCCCTCTCTCTGCTTCCTCTTCTGAAAATAATTCTTGTTTACTTTCGATTCATAATGCTACTAATACTGAAGTATTAAGGGTGAAAAACAATGCAGAAAATGTGCTTTTTCAGGAAGGTCTGTACAGATTTTGATAAAGAACCAAATCATGCTTGATTAGATGGCACTAAATAAACAACAGCATGTGAACATGTCACTATTGAGGTGTAAAGTGCTTAGCAACTAGGAGTAAAGTTAAGAATGATAGATGATTTGTAGATTTGTGTTGCTGTCTTTAATTCCATTAAAATCAAGTTTTGTGCTTAACTAACTGTGGTTATTTACAACATCGCTATATTTGCATACTAATTGCATTTTAAACTTATTTCAGAAAATCAACTTTCATAGTTAATGCATGTACTACTTTAAAAAAACGTAACCATTGGTAATAGGTGTTAATCACCCTCTTATATAAGAAAAGATAAACATTTATATGGCATTTTTGACAACCATTGGATGGCTCCAAGTGCTTTACAGCCAAATGAAGTACTTCTGAAATGGAGTCACTTTTGTAATGTAGGAAATGTGACAGCTAATTTGCACACAAGTTCTCGTAGACAGTGAAGTGATAATGACCAGAAAGTAAATAATTATTGAAGTGGAATTGCATTCCTTCAAGTTGTGCCCATAGTTAGAAATGTAAAATAAACTTTTTTTTGTAATTTTTGTCACTTATTTCAGTTTTTTAATCCAATTCTTTTTTCTCTCTTTCTCTCTGTACCTGAGTTTACATTGAATTGGCTTACTCTCCTTTTCAGTTTTGAAATCTGGCTGAGCAATTGTACATTTAGCTAATGGGAGAAATAGTAAACTGCCTTGTTCCACCAAAATCTGCTTACTTCTTTTTGGAGTTCAGCAACATTGTGAAGGACCTCACATGGAATGAATTTAATTGAGCAGTTACTTTTTTCTCTGAATAATTTGTCACAACGATTTGGAGCCTACATTCTTTTTTTATTCACCCATGGGATGTGGACATCGCTGGCTGGTGATTCCCCATCCCTAGTTACCCTTGAGAAGGTGGTAGTGAGCTGATTGCTTGAACCGCTGTAGTCCATGTTCTGTAGGTAGATCCACAATACTGTTAGGGAGGGAATATATGCTATAGTAATGTTGGTAAAAAATGTTGTTTTTGATACAGCAGATGAATGGTTTAATAATTTCTACAAGATTTCCATCTGTCATTTTAATGCTATGTGAACACGTTGATTACTACTTTGTATCTAAGCTTTTTTAGTACCTGGGTACCTAAGATGGCACTTCGTGTGGTGACATTATGCTCTTCTCACTGTATTCCTGCGTTTCTGTACTTGAGTACACATGACAATAAAATCTAACATTTAAATTTTGTTTTAAGCTGACTAAAACTAACCCAAAAGTAGAGGGGGGGGGTTTATTGCCAACAGTCTGTAAATGTTGGTTTCTGAATTTTGAACTGAAAATGTGTTGCTGGAAAAGCGCAGCAGGTCAGGCAGCATCCAAGGAGCAGGAGAAACGACGTTTCGGACATAAGCCCTTCTTCAGGAATGAGGAAAGTGTGCCCAGCAGGCTAAGATAAAAGGTGGGAAGGAGGGACTTGGGGGAGGGGCGTTGGAAATGCGATAGGTGGAAGGAGGTCAAGGTGAGGGTGATAGGCCGGAGTGGGGTGGGGGCGGAGAGGTCAGGAAGAAGATTGCAGGTTAGGAAGGCGGTGCTGAGTTCGAGGGATTTGACTGAGACAAGGTGGGGGGAGGGGAAATGAGGAAACTGGAGAAATCTGAGTTCATCCCTTGTAGTTGGAGGGTTCCTAGGTGGAAGATGAGGCGCTCTTCCTCCAACTGTCGTGTTGCTATGGTCTGGCGATGGAGGAGTCCAAGGACCTGCATGTCCTTGGTGGAGTGGGAGGGGGAGTTGAAATGTTGAGCCACGGGGTGGTTGGGTTGGTTGGTCCAGGTGTCCCAGAGGTGTTCTCTGAACCATTCCGCAAGTAGGCGGCCTGTCTCCCCAATATAGAGGAGGCCACATCGGGTGCAGCGGATGCAATAGATGATGTGTGCGGAGGTGCAGGTGAATTTGTGGCGGATACGGAAGTATCCCTTGGGGCCTTGGAGGGAAGTAAGGGGGGAGGTGTGGGCGCAAGTTTTGCATTTCTTGAGGTTGTAGGGGAAGGTGCCGGGAGTGGAGGTTGGGTGGGTGGGGGGTGTGGACCTGACGAGGGAGTCACGGAGGGAGTGGTCTTTTCGGAACACTGATAGGGGAGGGGAGGGAAATATATCCCTGGTGGTGGGGTCCGTTTGGAGGTGGCGGAAATGACGGCGGATGATCCGCTGTACATAGAAGTTGGTGGGGTGGTAGGTGAGGACCAGTGTGGATCTGTCCTGGTGGCGGTTGGAGGGGCGGGGCTCAAGGGCGGAGGAGCGGGAAGTGGAAGAGATGCGGTGGAGGGCATCGTCGACCACGTCTGGGGGGAAATTGCGGTCCTTGAAGAAGGAGGCCATCTGGGTTGTACGGATTTGGAACTGGTCCTCCTGGGAGCAGATGCGGCGGAGATGAAGTAATTGGGAATATGGGATGGCGTTTTTACAGGGGGTAGGGTTGGAGGAGGTGTAGTCTAGGTAGCTGTGGGAGTCGGTCGGTTTATAGAAATGTCCGTGTTGATTCGGTCGCCCGAGATAGAAATGGAAAGGTCTAGGAAGGGGAGGGAGGAGTCTGAGACGGTCCAGGTGAATTTGAGGTCTGGGTGGAAGGTGTTGGTAAAGTGGATGAACTGTTCAACTTTCTCGTGGGAGCACGAGGCAGTGCCGATACAGTCATCGATGTAGCGGAGGAAAAGGTGGAGTGTGGTGCCAGTGTAGCTGCGGAAGATGGACTGTTCCACATATCCTACGAAGAGGCAGGCATAGCTGGGGCTCATGCGGGTGCCCATGGCTACTCCATTGGTTTGGATGAAGTGGGAGGATTAGAAAGAGAAGTTGTTCAGGGTGAGGACCAGTTCAGTCAGTCGAAGGAGGGTGTCAGTGGAAGGGTACTGGTTGGTACGGCGGGAAAGGAAGAAGTGGAGGACTTTGAGTCCTTCGTGATGGGGGATGGAGGTGTACAGGAACTGGATGTCCATGGTGAAGATAAGGCATTGGGGACCGGGGAAGCGAAAATCATAGAGGAGGTGGAGGGCGTGGGTGGTGTCCCGAACGTAGGTGGGGAGTTCTTGGCCTCCTCTATATTGGGGAGACAGGCTGCCTACTTGCGGAACGGTTCAGAGAACACCTCTGGGACATCCGGACCAACCAGCCCAACCACCCCGTGGCTCAACACTTCAACTCCCCCTCCCACTCCACCAAGGACATGCAGGTCCTTGGACGACTCCATCGCCAGATCATAGCAACATGCATGTTGGAGGAAGAGCGCCTCATCTTCCGCCTAGGAACCCTCCAACCACAAGGGATGAACTCAGATTTCTCCAGTTTCCTAATTTCCCCTCCCCCCACCTTGTCTCAGTCAAATCCCTCGAACTCAGCACCGCCTTCCTAACCTGCAATCTTCTTCCTGACCTCTCCGTCCCACCCCACTCCGGCCTATCACCCTCACCTTGACCTTCTTCCACCTATCGCATTTCCAACGTCCCTCCCCCAAGTCCCTCCTCCCTGCCTTTTATCTTAGCCTGCTGGGCACACTTTCCTCATTCCTGAAGAAGGGCTTATGCCCGAAACGTCAATTCTCCTGTTCCTTGGATGCTGCCTGACCTGCTGCGCTTTTCCAGCAACACATTTTCAGCTCTGAACTCCAGCATCTGCAGTCCTCACTTTCCCTTCTGAATTTAGTAGGCTAAGTTAATGAGGTAACATTGTGGGCTGTTAGTGTCTGGATGAGGATTAATTTGAGCCAGGTCTTTTTTGGTGTATAAACTTCTCATGAAGCTTGAGAGTTTGATTGCGGTGAAGTTGAATTGGAGGACTAGAGCAGCCAGTTTACTCTGAAAGGTATCAAAGAAGATGTTGAGGGCTCTTGTGGTGTGGGGTAGCATCCCTATTTTTGAGCCAGGAGACCTAGGTTCAGGTCCCACATGTTCCAGAGGTGTGCAATAACATATTTGAGCAGATTGATTAAAAAATAGATTTTGTTTTCTCAAAGAAGTTGGCTGGACAGTCAAGGCCTGTCTAACTCTGCAAGTGAATGAGTTTTGAATGCATTGAGATCTCACTTTTAGCAAAACGTAGCAGACAGCATTGCAACAGATTACCAACAAAAGCGGGAGAAAGAAAATCACAACACTGGAACAGCGACCTGTGGCATTAGACAGTTAGAAATATTTCAATTCTTTTACTGAGGTAGCAACACTCTTTAAGTGAAACTGCAGAGCTTTTTTTCCTTTTTCATGGGATTTGTTGCCTCAGTGCTTTGGAAAAGGTAGTGTTGAGGTACCTCTTTAAACTGCTGCAGTCCATGTGGCATAGTTAGACCCACAGTGCTGAAAGGGAAGAACAGAGTGACGGTGAAGGTGTTTGGCTTGGAGAGGAGCTTGCAGATGGGGATGTTTCTATGTACCTGCTTCCCTTAACATGTAAGGTGATTGACAGTTTGGGAGGTGCTGTTGAAAAAGGTTTGATGGGTCTGTTACAAATTCAATTACAATCAGTAGCTCTTAAAAAGAGATTTAAACTTCAAATTCCTCACTGAAAGAATGACACAACAAGAATATTTGATTTCAAACGTGCACTGCAACCAAATCAATAAAGTATTTTGTTTTTGTAGGCAATTTGTATTTTAAACGACTGAAACTTGCCAAACATCCCACTTCCAATGGAATTACAGTCGTTGGAGCTAACAGGCTGCATCTACTCCCAGTTTCTAATGGCTTCCCCTGTTTCCCTTCTGTTAAGTAGTATTAACTTCAAGTGGCAATCACAAGGTACTTTGCAGAGTTTTCGGAGTTTCATAAGTCCAAAACCAACAGTAAAGCCTGTCCTATACTAGAACAAATTACCAGGAATCTGTAAACCAGGTGCAGCTAGAGGTATTCTGAACTGGCTGTGGTGATTCACAAAGGCAGCCAGCTTTCTCTCTCTGCTGGCTATCTGCTATTCATTTACTTGCAAGGAGGCCTGTAACCCGATCTCAAACATGGCTTCCTCTGCACTCTTTCTCCATGGCAACATGAAACACTAATCTTGCATCCAGGTAGAACTATTGATTAGCTGATCTTAACACCAACTCTCTTCCAAATTAGAAGTGTAAGTGGACATGGTACAGTGCAAATGTGTCTATGCTATCTATTCTTTTTTACAGACTTGAGAATCTATTCACGACTCACTAAAGTCAGACTGCCTCCTCTGCCTCTAAACATAAATGTATTGAATTTACATGTGAATGAACCAAAACTGCAGCCCATTCTAAAAGATGAAAGACTTAACAGCAATTTAGGTTTGTTCAATATATCATTTCAGTTGCATGACACTGTAATCTTTTCCTACAAATTCTGCGTTTTATGGTTCTGCTCCACAGTTACTGATGAAGGAGCAGCACTCCGAAAGCTAGTGCTTCCACATAAACCTGGTGTTGTGTGTTCTTTTAACCTTTTTTATTTTTGAGTAAGAAAGGATTGTTGAGGATAGCATTGTTAATGTGGTGTAGTTACATTTGTATTTGAAACAACATGTAACAGGCTTGTTTTTTGGTAAACTTAAGGTCCGTGAAATAAATGGGTCAACATTGATGCAAAATTTGTTGAGTGACAGGAAACAAAGTAGTGGTGAACAGTTTCTTTTGTACTGAAGGAATGTATATCATAGGGTTTCCAAATTATTAGTTTTAAAGCCATTGCTTTTTTTGATAGATAGTAACAATCTAGATTTGGGTGTAGGTTAGATTACTTACGATGTGGAAACAGGCCCTTCGGCCCAACAAGTCCACACCAGCCCTCCAAAAAGCAACCCACCTAGACCCATTCCCCTACATTTACCCCTTCACCTAACACTACAGGCAATTTGGCATGGCCAATTCAACTAACCTGCACATTTTTGGACTGAGAGGGGAAACCGGAGCACCTGGAGGAAACCCATGCAGACACAGGGAGAATGTGCAATCTCCACACAGACAGTTGCCTGAGGCGGGAAATGAACCCAGGTCTCTGGCGCTGTGAGGCAACAGTGCTAACCACTGTGCCACCATGCTGCCCAATTGTACCGGGCACAATTTTATACTTACAGAATACACAAAACTTGGAAGTATTGTGAGCAGGTTAATGGAATGGGCTTATAAGTATCAGATTAAATTTAATGTAAACAAATGTGAGCAAAGAAAAACAACATAAAATAAAGGGTACAATTCTGAAGGCAACTCTCTATGCAGGAGTACAGGGAAATCTCATTATTCAATAATTTGTTGAATGTGACAGAACAGATAAAATGACAAATAAGTCACGGGATCCTAGAAAAGAGGCATGCAGTACAAAAAACAGGATGGTTTGGTGAAAATGTATAAAACAGTGGTAGCCCTCAACCACAGTATTGTGACCATTTTTGGACGCTACACTTTGTACTAGGGTGTGAGTGCTTCAGAGAGGATACAGGAAATATTAATAAGAGTGGTTTCAGGGATGAGGGAGTTCAGTTATCAGGACATTTTGGAGAAGCTGGAGTGTTCAAAATCATGAAGTTTGGAGAGAGGAGAAAGAATGAAACTGCTCATGAAAGGATTCAGAATGAGGGAACTCTGATTTCAAGTGCGTGACAATAGAGTCAAAGCTGACATGAGACATTTCCTTAAGCATTGAATGATTTCGATCTGAAATGTGGAGAGTGTGGTGAAAGGCATGTTTCGGAAGGGTATTGGATAGTTATCTGAAATGTAGACATTTTCAAGGCTATGAGGAAAAGGCAGGGGTGGGATCAGCTGGCTTCATGTGGAGAGTTGACATTAACTCAACAATGGTTAAATGACCTCTTCCTGTCCCTTACCCATTCAGAATCAGATAGTAAAGGTAAAGTCACTATAATCTTACGACCATGGGGCTGCCATCCCATTCGTGAGAAAACTGGTGGTGTTTTAACCTTAGGGTCACCATGCCTCAGGCAAGGGGAGTAGTTGTGAAGGAGAGTCCAAAGACATGCAGGTTAGGTGCATTGACCATGGGAAAATGCAGGGTTACAGGGATAGGGTAGGGTGAATCTAGGTGGGATGCTCTTTGGAAGATCAGTGTGCTTTTGGTGGGCCAAATGGCCTGTTTTCACACTGTAGTCATTCTATGATTCATGGTAACCTTGGGTAGTGTGTGCATTGAACTCACGCTTTGTGCTTCCCTTTACATTGCAATTGATCCATCCAGTTTATGGAACAAACTGACCCTCATGTTGAAAAGAGGTTTTAGATTAAATGAGATTTTTAGATTACTTACAGTGTGGAAACAGGCCCTTTGGCTCAACAAGTCCACACTGACCCTCCGAAGAGCAACCCACCCAGACCCATTCCCCTACACCTAACACTGCAGGCAATTTAGCACGGCCAATTCACCTAACCTGCACACCTTTTGTACTGTGGGAGGAAACTGGAGCACCCAGAGGAAACCCACGCAGACATGGGGAGAATGTGCAAACTCCACACAGACAGTTGCCCAAGGTGGGAATTGAACCCAGGTCTCTGGCGCTGTGAGGCAGCAGTGCTAACCACTGTGCCACCGTGCCACCCGTAAGTTTTTTGAAGTGTGCTATTTCAGAAATCGCTATTCTTTTTAAGGTCTGTTAATGACATAGGACAATGGCATGGCATGCTGATCAGAAAACAAATCAAAGGATGATTAATCTATGAATTGTCAGCATTAACGATGTGAAGTATTGTCAATACATAAGGCTCTGAGCCTGTACAGAATGCTTTTTGAAGGTGCGTCCACCAAAATGTTATTAATGTCCAAGAGGTGAACAATGAAAATGATCCTAGCTCTCAAATATTGAAGCTATGGGGTAGTTTGGGTAAGTAATTTGGACTGCTTTTTTGGAGAAAAAAGTCTGACATCGTCAAATTGATATTTTTTTGAAATTATGGTTTCCTGTTGTCCTGATTTCCGTCATATTTGTGACAAAAATACTCCTCTTTTTGAGGCGATGAAAGCTGTTTTTCTGTAATCTGATAATTATTGATTCATTCCTAAACTGATTGGAATATGGCTATTGACTCATGAATGTGGCATTGCTGACAAAGCCAGTATTTGCTGCCCATGCCTCATTTCCCTTGAGACCAATTAGGAGTCAACAATATTGCTTTGCGTCTGGAGTCCCATATAGACCAGACCAAGCAAGGATGACAGATTTTCTTCCCGAAAGCACATTAGTGGACCAGATGAATTTTTGACAACAGACAATGAGATTGACTGTGAAAATATTATTGAGATGAGCTTTCAATTCCACACATTTTTAATTAATCGAATTCAAATTCACCAGATTTTGGGATTTGAATTGATATTCCCAGAGTAATAAAAAAAAAGCGGCTTGTCTGCTGGTTCAGTGCTACATCTCTCCACTATCAAATATAAACTGGTATGTTCTAAAAAATATTATTAAGTAATTCAATATCTTTAAAGTCTCTAATGTATTTATGTAAATTTTATTTTCACTTTATTCACAAACGTTTTGTCCACCATAATGAAAATATTATTCATATTTGCAATATTGATCAAATATTTGCCAGTATGCAATAACTTCTGTAGCTAATACGAATTCCAGATATGGCTAATTGCATTTTGTTTTTGGGCACCACTTTCTGTGATCTCTATATTCATTCTCATGTTCAATATGTGCACACAATATCCTTTTTGCATGTGGGCTTGTCGTTGGTAAAATACTAAAGGAGAATATAGAAGAAAATCCAAAAATTAGAAACATAACAATGAAAAGACATCATGGATTTCAAAAGGGCAAATCTTGTTTTACCACACTTACTGAGCAGATGACTTCTACACCGCTGAAGCCAAATGCCAACTCGAGGACACCCCTTCCTACTGCCACCTTGACCATGACCCCACCCCCACATCACCAAACCATCATCTCCCAGACCATACAGAAACTCATCACCTCAAGAGATCTCCCACCCACAGCTTCCAACCTCATAGTCCGGGAACCCCGCACTGCCCGGTTCTACCTCCTTCCCAAGATCCACAAGCCTGACCACCCTGGCCGACCCATTGTCTCAGCATGCTCCTGCCCCACTGAACTCATCTCTACCTACCTTGACACTGCCCTATCCCCCCTAGTCCAGGAACTCCCCACATACGTTCGAGACACCACCCACGCCCTCCATCTCCTCCAAGACTTCCGTTTCCCCGGCCCCCAACGCCTCATCTTCACCATGGATATCCAATCCCTCTACACCTCCATCCGCCATGACCAGGGCCTCCAAGCCCTCCGTTTTTTCCTCTCCAGACATCCCCAACAGTACCCTTCCACCGACACTCTCATTCGTTTGGCCAAACTGGTCCTCACCCTTAACAATTTCTCCTTCGAAATCTCCCACTTCCTCCAGACCAAAGGGGTAGCCATGGGCACACGTATGGGCCCCAGCTATGCCTGTCTCTTTGTTGGCTACGTAGAACAGTTGATCTTCCGTAATTACACCGACACCACTCCCTACTTCTTCCTCCGCTACATTGATGACTGCATTGGCACCACCTCGTGCTCCCGCGAGGAGGTTGAGCAGTTCATCAACTTCACCAACACATTCCACCCTGACCTGGACCATCTCTGACACCTCCCTCCCCTTCCTGGACCTCTCCATCTCCATTAATGTCGACGGACTTGACACTGACATTTTTTACAAACCCACAGCTACCTGGATTACACCTCTTCCCACCCTACCTCTTGCAAAAATGCCATCCCGTATTCCCAATTCCTCCGCCTCTGCCATATCTGCTCCCAGGGGGACCATAGAACATAGAACATAGAAGAATACAGCGCAGTACAGGCCCTTCGGCCCTCGATGTTGCGCCGATCCAAGCCCACCTAACCTACACGAGCCCACTATCCTCCATATGCCTATCCAATGCCTGCTTAAATGCCCATAATGAGGGAGAGTCCACCACTGCTACTGGCAGGGCATTCCATGAACTCACGACTCGCTGAGTAAAGAACCTACCCCTAACATCTGTCCTACACCTACCCCCCACAGGGGTAGGTATACCTACTCCACCACAGAACACACCAGATGGCCTCCTTCTTTAGAGACTGCAATTTCCCTTCCCACTTGGTTAAAGATGCCCTCCCAACGCATCTGGTCCACATCCCGCCCTCAGACCCCACCCCTCCAACCGTAACAAGGACAGAATGCCCCTGGTGCTCACCTTCCACCCTACCAACCTTCGCATAAACCAAATCATCCGCTGATATTTCCGCCACCTCCAAAAAGACCCCCCCACCAGGGATATATTTCCCTCCCCACCCCTTTCCGCCTTCCGCAAAGACCGTTCCCTCCGTGACCACCTGCTCAGGTCCACTCCCCCCTACAACCCACCCTCCCATCCTGGCACCTTCCCCTGCCACCGCAGGAACTGTAAAACCTGCACCCACATCTCCTCCCTCACCTCCATCCAAGGCCCTAAAGGAGCCTTCCACATCCATCAAAGTTTTACCTGTACATCCACTAATATCATTTATTGTATCCGTTGCTCCCGATGCGGTCTCCTCTACACTGGGGAGACTGGGCGCCTCCTAGCAGAGCACTTTAGGGAACATCTCTGGGACACCTGTACCAATCCTCCACACCGCCCCGTGGCCCAACATTTCAACTCCCCCTCCCACTCTGCCGAGGACATGGAGGTCCTGGGCCTCCTTCACCGCCGCTCCCTCACCACCAGACGCCTGGAGGAAGAACGCCTCATCTTCCGCCTCAGAACACTTCAACCCCAGGGCATCAATTTAGTAACTTCAACAGTTTCCGCGTTTCCCCTTCCCCCACCTCATCCTAGTTCCAAACTTCCAGCTCAGGCACTGTCCCCATGACTTGTCCAGACTTGTCCTACCTGCCTATCTCCTTTTCCACCTATCCACTCCACCCTCTCCTCCCTGACCTATCACCTTCATCCCCTCCCCCACTCACCTATTGTACTCTATGCTACTTTCTCCCCACCCTCACCCTCCTCTGGCTTATCTCTCCACACTTAAGGCTCTCTGCTTTTATTCCTGATGAAGGGCTTTTGCCCGAAACGTCGATTTCGCTGCTCCTTGGATGCTGCCTGAACTGCTGTGCTCTTCCAGCACCACTAATCCAGAAAAAGAGTCATGTAGCAAATGTACTTCATGTGGATTTACAAAAGGCCTTTTATAAGGCTCCCTATAAAGAATGAAATCTTTAATGAATAAAATCAGAGCATGAGGTTTCTGGGGCCAAGTGGCAGAATGGATTGCTAGTCAGATTCATTTTGACTTTGGAGTCAACAGTTACTAAAGTTGTGAATATGAGATTGTTCATACTGAGAAGAACTGCAATAAATTACAATAATCAATTTGAAAAATGGGTAAGAAATTGGTAAATTAAGTTTAAGACCAATAAATGCAAGGTGGCACAATTTGGCAGGAAGGGTAGGAACGTCATTCATTACTAGAAAGTGCAAATCTGGGTGGGGTTAGAACAAATGGATTGCCAATCACTAAATGTTAAGGCATAAGACCATAGATAAAGCAAACCGAGGATTAGCTTTTATATCTAGAGGGATAGATTTTTTTAAGATTTGGAAATTATGTTAAATTTGTACCAAACCTTGCTTAGCACACACTTCTAGTATTGTGTGCAGGTCTGGTTCTATTTTGTAAAAAGGATTTTGAGGCACTGAAATGGGTACAGAGAAAAATCCCAAGTATGATACCAGGAATGCATGAGATTACATATCAGGAAAGGATTGACTGTCTGGATTTCTTTTCTCTTGGATGGAAAAAGGAGCAATCTAAGTGAGGTCATTGAAATTATGAAAGGCTTGGAAGAACATTTCTTCTTGTGGGGAAGAGCGCAACTAGAGATTGCCAATATAACAATTGCCCAAAAATCCAGTAGAGAATTCAGAAGAAACTTATTTATCCAAATAATTCTGAGAATGTGGAACTTTCAATCACCAAGAATGGTTGAGTTAATAATATAGATGGTGTGAGAGGAAGCTAGACTTGCATGTGAGGAAGAAGGAAAGAGAGAATTGCTATGGTATATTTAGGTGCAAAAAGACAGAAGGAAGCCAGAGTGCAGCCTAAACACTAGTGTGGCCTAGGTGGGCTGAATGGTCTATTTCTGTATCATATGTCCTATGTAGTTCTGTGACTAACAGTAGACGAAGGGACTTTGACTGCTGAAGTGGGTAGTTTCAGTCAGGATACTTCTGCTGAACCCTCCTTGTTAAAAAGTATCCTGGTATACAGTATATATTGGGTTAGTTAAAAAGTCCATTGAAGTTCTCTGAGACTTTGTCTATTTGAATGAGATCAGGCTTTCTGCCCTTCACCTTACCTCTGCCACACTCGCTCCTGAACCTTCTGTCTATGCCAACTCATGACCTTTGAGGAGAAAGTGAGGTCTGCAGATGCTGGAGATCAGAGCTGAAAATGTGTTGCATGGACATCCAGTCCCTGTACACCTCCATCCCCCATCACGAAGGACTCAAAGCCCTCCGCTTCTTCCTTTCCCGCCGTACCAACCAGCACCCTTCTACTGACACCCTCCTTCGACTGACTGAACTGATCCTCACCCTGAACAACTTCTCTTTCCAATCCTCCCACTTCATCCAAATGAAAGGAGTAGCCATGGGCACCCGCATGGGCCCCAGCTATGCCTGCCTCTTCGTAGGATATGTGGAACAGTCCATCTTCCGCAACTACACTGGCCCCACACCCCACCTTTTCCTCCGCTACATCGATAACTGTATCGGCGCCGCCTCGTGCTCCCACGAGGAGGTTGAACAGTTCATCCACTTCACCAACACCTTCCATCCCGACCTCAAATTCACCTGGACAGTCTCAGATTCCTCCCTCCCCTTCCTCGACCTTTCTATTTCTATCTCGGGCGACCGAATCAACACGGTCATCTACTACAAACCGACCAACTCCCACAGCTACCTGGACTACACCTCCTCCCACCCTGCCCCCTGTAAAAACGCCATCCCATTCTCCCAATTCCTTCGACTCCGCCGCATCTGCTCCCAGGAGGACCAATTCCAAAACCGTACAACCCAGATGGCCTCCTTCTTCAAGGACCGCAATTTCCCCCCCGACGTGGTCGACAATGCCCTCCACCGCATCTCTTCCACTTCCCGCTCCTCCGCCCTTGAGCCCCGCCCCTCCAACCGCCACCAGGACAGAACCCCACTGGTCCTCACCTACCACCCCACCAATCTCTATGTACAGCGCATCATCCGCCGTCTTTTCCGCCACCTCCAAACGGACCCCACCACCAAGGATATATTTCCCTCCCCTCCCCTATCAGCGTTCCGTAAAGACCAATCCCTCCGTGACTCCCTCGTCAGATCCACACCCCCCACCAACCCAACCTCCACTCCCGGCACCTTCCCCTGCAACCGCAGGAGGTGCAAGACTTGCGCCCACACCTCCCCCCTCACCTCCCTCCAAGGCCCCAAAGGAAACTTCCATATCCGCCACAGATTCACCTGCACCTCCACACACACCATCTATTGCATCCTCTGCACCCGATGTGGCCTCCTCTATATTGGGGAGACAGGCCGCCTACTTGCGGAGCGTTTCAGAGAACACCTCTGGGACACCCGGACCAACCAACCCAACCACCCTGTCGCTCAACACTTCAACTCCCCCTCCCACTCCACCAAGGATATGCAGGTCTTTGGACTCCTCCATCGCCAGACCACAACAAAACGACGGTTGGAGGAAGAGCGCCTCATCTTCCGCCTAGGAAACCTCCAACCACAAGGGATGAACTCTGATTTCACCAGTTTCCTCATTTCCCCTCCCCCCACCTTGTCTCAGTCAAATCCATCGAATTCAGCACCGCCATCCTAACCTGCAATCTTCTTCCTGACCTCTCCGCCCCCACCCCAGTCTGACCTATCACCCTCACCTTGACCTCTTTCCACCTATCACATTTCCGACGCCCCTCCCCCAAGTCCCTCCTCCCTACCTTTTATCTTAGCCTGCTGGACAAACTTTCCTCATTCCTGAAGAAGGGCTTATGCCCGAAACGTCGATTCTCCTGTTCCCTGGATGCTGCCTGACCTGCTGCGCTTTTCCAGCAACACATTTTCAACTCATGACCTTTGCTACTCCCCATCGCCCCTTATTTTCCATACTAAGTCAGTATTTACTGATCCTCTTCCATGCCTATTCTTCTTCAACGTGAGCCATAAAATAACAAAGGAAAGGGTAGGAATCTAGAATTGAAGCCAGGATGAGATGCGATGTAATTGTATTCAATGGCAGAGCAGACTTGAGGAGCTGAATTGTCTACTCTTGTTCCTAGTTCTTCTGTTCAAATACAATTGTGATAGGTTTTTGCAGTCTGAGCACTATTTATAAATATTAAAACTACGTTCCAGGAATGATTTGTAAATGGATGTGTATTTTCTCTCAAATCATCTTACACTATATAAAACTACTGTTTCTTAAAATGGAGTTTTAATAATATTTGTGAATGGAAATAACCTTATAAAAATTGAACTATTGTTACCTCAATAGCAGTTTTGATAATATTTGTGAATGAATATTTTTATTTCTTAATAGTTCCACCATTTTCTTTCCATGCATCTTTCGTAAGGTAAAAGCATTGATCAGACAATTAAAGTGTCAATAACAGAGATATCAAACATTTCATACCTCTTACTCTCGCCTAAATAAACATTGAGATAATGGCAACAATTAGCTTTAAACCCAGATGATTAAAAGCATTAGCTTAGCAGGGGATGTTATTTTGATCACAGATGTGAATTATTTCTTTTTGGAATTGTTGACATTGCTGGATTTACATATTAGAACAGTTACAATAAATTGATCTTTTTCTGTGATCCCTTTGTCAACATCTTAATGTTTAATTCAACAAGATTAAGAGGTTTGAAGCCTCTCGATGATACTTATAGAGTCATACAGTCATGGAGATGTACAACACGGAAACAGACCCTTCGGTCCAACCCGTCCATGCCGACCAGATATCACAACCCAATCTAGTCCCACCTGCCAGCACTGGGCACATATCCCTCCGAACCTTTGCTTTTAATATACCCATGTCTGAGTGACACCTTTATAACATTGTAGGTACAGCAACTTTTTCAAAAATAACATAAATGGGTGTTTGCTTTCTCTTACTAGGTATACCTCTTGGTAATGTATATATTGTATATTGGGTGACTGGATTTGTGAGGCGCATGACAGGGCATTGAGTTGGCCTGCATAGTGTAGGAAGCTGGTTCGGAGATGGTTGGCATGTACAGCATAACATCATGGAGAACAATTGGCATGCACGAGAGCATGGAACGGGCATGGCTAAATCCTGGCATACGTATCTTGATTTTGAAGTTGCTTTTTCAAACGTTTAAGAATCTCTGCTATGGTTTCTGACACTGCTGAAGGGATGAAACTGAAGGCAATTAAAAGGTTAACCTGACTCCATGAAAATTGCAGGGCCCTATAATGGAGCTCGTCAGGTAAAGAGTGGAGTGTATGGGCTCCCCATTGCAATGTAAAATTGGGGCCCAAGAGTGGGGTGGGAATCCTGGTATTGGTTTCCACCAATGTTCTGTCCATAAAAATGACTCTGAGCTTCCAATCACCTGCCAGTTCAACACACTATTCTGTTCTGACACCAACATTTCTGTCGCAGGCATGCTGCAGTATCCCAGGTAGCCTCAGCACAAGCTCAAAGAATATCACCTCAATTTTCACTTGGGGACCCTGAAGCCTTTAGGACTCCATGTCAAGTTCAATAACCTTAGAGCCCGATTCCATCCTTCCATGTTTTACCCTGCCCACACCTGGTCCTGTTGTGACTTGGGTTGATTTTGGCACAGCTTTTCCATTTTTACGCCTACTATCACATCACATGACTTGCTTACAGCATAAGCTACCCATTCTCTACTACCCTCAGCCCTCATTGTAACATATTCAGCTTCTCGTCTGTCCTGGCCTGCCATCCATAACCCCTTCATTTACCTACCCCTTTCATATCACATTTTGTCTCATCAGGAAACTTGGTAATTACACTCTTCCCTGCATTTAAGTCATTACATGAAAGCTGAAACTATTGTTCCTTGTATTATGCCACTATTACAACCTGCCTTACCCAAGAAAATCCTCTTCAATCCTACTTTATTTCCTGTTCATTAACCAATCCTCAATCCATGTTAATATGTTATCCTGAGTCACAAGAACAAAGGTCTTCAGTATGAGGTAGTCTGAAATACTGAAAATAAAATCTAGAATTTGAAATTTAACATTGCTTTCTATTATGTTGATTCCTTAACATGAGTGGCTACAAATTCTTGGGTACACTAAATTCATCAAAGCTGTAATCTCCATTTCTTTGGGACTATGCTGATGGCATAAACCCCATTGATGATGCTGTGACTATAAGCCCAGATGTGGATCGAGGGGAAGTTTATATTATTGCCGTCTACTGAGTAATGGATGGGCAACATCAGTGATCAGTATATCTTTGATATCCTCTGTTGTGTGTAGAAAATCTGCTGGGAAGCTTTTCTGTTGTTAAAGTTGAGAATATGGTGCTGGAAAAGCGCAGCAGGTCAGGCAGCATCCGAGGAGCAGGAAAATCAACGCATCGGCAAAAGCCCTTCATCAGGAATTTCTGTTGTTTTATTAACAGAATAATGTAAGCTTATAAAAAGAAATAATAATTCAGTTTTGGGTAATAAGTGTCTCTTTAATTGTATAAATTTGAATGGTTATATAGTTCAACCTTTGGCTTTCAGCATTTGACATTTTGACTGGTTTTGGCCATAAATGTAGTCAACATTTTAAGTTAGGGGCTAAAAGAGACAATAACATCATTGATATTTATTTGTGTTATCATAATTTGATGGTTAACCACTGATGAATGATCGAAGAGGCAGGGGAAAGGGGTTTTGAATCTTAATCTTTAACTGCGAGGACAACTGGACAAATAACTTCTCTGAATTATACTTGTAATGACCTGTAATATTAAAGTGAAGTGAGACTGATGTAAACATGGGTTGTCATTGAATCCATTTCTTTCATTTGTATCATGACTGAGATCTAAATTTCACATCTTTGGAAAGAAAAGATTGGACACATTCAACCATCTACAGGAAATTTGATCGTAGGATCAAAATATTGCTATTTTTAGAAATAAAAAAAACAATTTATTGAGAGGAACAAAATTGCCAAATATATTTTAAAAAGCTGATTTCATCCCAAAAAAAAGCTAAACCAGTTTTTGTTCTGTTTGACATAAATTCCAATGATGTGTCAGTCTTTTATTGATAATATTGTGTTTGTGCAACAAATCACATGATGTAGATAGTAAGTAATCTGAGAGTCCAACATGCCTCAAGGAAAAACTGAAAGGACTGTGGATGCTATTCTGAGGAAGGCTCACCAGACGCGAAACGTTAACTGATTTCTCTTCACAGATGCTGCCAGACCTGCTGAGTTTTTCCAGCAATGTTTGTTTTTGTTTATGTCTAAAGTAAATCTATCCTTTTGGAATCAGTTTAATTTTCTATTACATTTATGGTTTATTTCTTCTGAATTTTTTTTCTCTTCCCATTGACCCAGAAGGTTTTTGTCTTGGAAGCCCAAGTGACCTTTATTAATTTAGAAGTCTTCAAAATTAGCATGGAAATATTATTTACCCAAATAAACACTGCAGCCAAATTAAAAGAAATGCATGCTTGCAATTGATTGATTTTCCTTTCCTTATCCTATTCTAGCCAGCATTCTGTGGACAGTTGTAGTTGGTTAACACTAAATAACATAAAGAGCCCATCATTTCTGAGGTAAACCTACTGTCTCAGTTAATTTGAGCTTCTGTTGAATTTGGGCCATAGTGCACCTCAATAAGCAGCTGTTTCTTTTAAGAAGGAAACCATAGCAGTACTTAAGAGCACTTTCTAGGAAGAAGTAAATGCTGAGCAATAAGTGAGGCAAGACTGAAGGCACAATTAGAAAAGATTTAGGAGGCTTTTGAAGGCAGAGATAACACAGGCTGAAGATAAAGGAATTTTACTTGAGGATCAATACAATGGTGAAACCACTAATTAAAGATGAGAGAGAGAATAAAATACCAGTTACCAAACACAGCAAGATATGGACAACGTGCAACTTGTGCTGATAAAAAGCAAGCAACGTTTGTGCCCTACAAGTTCCAGGCATTGACTGTGTCCAACAAAAGAGAATTTCTATTTAATGTTCAACAGCATAGCCATCACTGAATTAATCTCATCAATGTCATTGACCAGAAGCTGAACTGGAATAACCACATAAATACTATTGTTGAAAGAGCAGTGTTGGAGACTGAAAATTTTATGATGAGTAATTTATCTTTGGACTCTCCAAAGACTGATCACCACCTCCAAGACACAGGTCAGGAGTATAACAGAATACTGTGTTTTTGCTTGGTTAAGCATGGCTCCAAAATTACTTGAAAAGCTTAACGAAGGAACAAAGCAGCCTGTTTGATTAGCGTCCCATCCACAGCCTTATATTCACCCTCCCTACCAAGAGTGCATTGTGCCTGCAGTGTGTGCCATCTACAGGATGCACTGCAGTAACTTGCCTGCTTCAATGTTACATTCCAAACCTATTAGTTTAACCACTTCAAAAAACCGGGGACAGCAAATGTATTGGAACACCACCATTTTCAAGTTCCCTCCAAATCACACCCACACTGACTTGATACAATAATTGAGATTTACAGCCATCCAGGTAGTGGACTGACAGGTGAGGAAGGCTGTAAAATGCCAAGGGTGTCATTCCCATTATCTACCTCACCAAAATCCTACTATGCACAATGGAACCTTTGGTAGTCCCACACATCTGTAGGCCAATTGGAGGCTTTTGGATCATCATCCTGCCACAGCTGGGACTGAACCAGCAGCAGAAGATGTCCACAACAGATCCAACCTGGAAAGTTCTTGATGTGTGAGTGTGCTGTTGATGGGAAAAGGTATTGCCTCCTTTAATGGCACCCTGAGCCCATCAGAGGCCCCTCACTGCCACACCTTCTCTCCAACAGGGGTGGCATGGTGGCTCAGTGGTTAGCACTGCTGCCTCACAGCACCAGGATCCCAGGTTCAAGTCTAGCCTTGGGCAACTGTCTGTGTGGAGTTTGCACGTTGTCTGCATGGGTTTCCTCTGGGAGCTCTGGTTTCCTCCCACAATCCAAAGATGTGCAGGTCAGATGAATTGGCCATGTTAAATTGCCCATAGTGTTAGGTGCATTAGTCAGAGGGAAATGGGTTTGGGTGGGTTACTCTTCGGAGGGTCAGCGTGGACTTATTGGGCCGAAGGACCTGTTTCCACCCTGTAGAGAATCAAACCTAATCTATAAAACTCTTTCACTACCTGTCCAACCTACTGCCTATTTTCTCTGCTCCAGCCTACCCACACTAGGGTCTGTCATCCTGGCACCATTCCGACCCCAGATTTACCACCAGCGCCCATCTTTTCTGAAGGCGTTGTGGAGGGTCTGTGGTTGCCACTGTTCCTGATGGCATTTCCAGTACATAACATAGAGCTGTTGGCCTCTACCTGGTGTTCTAAGATGGGATGCTTTGTGGCTAAAGGGTACAAAGTGGTTGTGAGGCACTCCGTCCATTTGGAGACAGGCTCAGGCTATGATGTTACCTTTGGGGATGGCATCAAATCTGTCTTTATATTTGCTGGGTTCAAATCCTGGAACTTCTCCCTAACACTACTGATCATCTATCTAAAACACATCCACTGTGATTGTTCAAGAAGGTGGCTCACCACCAACTTCTTAAGGGCAATAAATGAATAAATTTAAAAAACATCTTGGGATACGTTACATGGGGAAAAATTATGGAGGGATTTGAAATATAGTTAAGGGCTTTGAATTTCAAATAAAAGGTTTGGGGAGCTGTGATGTTTGGGAACAGTATTTGTCCTCGAACCCCTACAGAGTGGAAACAGGCACTTTGGCCCAACAAGTCCACACCAATCCTCTGAAGAGTATCCCACCCAAACCCATTCCCCATTTCTCTATGATTACCCTGACTGATGCACCCAACTTACACATCCCTGAATACTATGGGCAATTTAGCATGGCCAATTCACCCAACCTGCACATCTTTGGATTGTGGGAGTAAACCGGAGCACGCAGAGAAAACCCATGCAGGCACAGGGAGAATGTGCACACTCCACGCAGATAGTCACCCGAGGCTAAAATCGAACCCAGGTCCCTGGCGCTGTGAGGTAGCAGTGCGAACCAGTGAGCCACCCCTTTTAAAATTTAATTCAAATTCTACTATTTGCTGTGGGAGGATTTGAACTGAGTTTCCAAGAGCATTATCTGGTCTCTGGACTAATAATCTAGTAATAATACCATTAGGCCATCATTGTAGGTATGCAAAACTTCATCTGTGAGATACAGACAGCTGTTGAGAGGGTCGAAGGTCACGCCCTTGACCTCCAATCTGCAGTAATCTGGAAGGAAGTCAAGATTCAAAAGTCAACACTTTGTTTTGACTAACACAACACTGAAACAATGTACCTGGCCAAGTCACTTAGAAAACTCAACTTTAAAAAGAGTTGCCAAATTCATTTAAAACATTTGGTTTGTGTTATACCTGTTTCCTGAAATCTCGCAAGCAGTTGTGTGAAATGACCCGATGGATTGTTCACAGTTAATGTTGTGTAGCGTTATGTTCAGTCATACTGATACGAATGTTCACAAAGTGATCTTGTGTTCACTAATGTGTTCTGAGTAAGAGACTAGAAAATAGCCACACAGTACTGTTGGGATTTTGGGCTGGGGTAGACTGGGGTGGTGGGAGTTGTGATATGGGGATAGACAGTCAGCTTGGTTCCCTCACCCATCTAGTGATACTTGCTGCAAAGTGAAGAGCAGGATCTAGCTGGGCTGTTTACATGGTCAGATTGTGGTACCATTGACTTGTCCAGTTCCCACCTGTGCAAATGACCACATCAGGTGAGGCACCAAGGCCTAAAGAAGTTGACATTTAAAGGGAACAAACAAATATGTTGGTGTAAAATGATAAGTGGGTGGTGATATTGATTGTCACGCAGTTATCCAGATTACAAAGTGCAAAAATTATGATGCTATATTTGGTATTTATTTTCGAGGTCTGCGGGCTTGTTTCAGTAGATGCAAATCGTTTTGTGACGATTATGGCTTGACTGATTCTAGAGCTTAGGCTATAGTAGTGTTTTAAACAAAACTATGTTTAGTTCAGGATAATTATGTTCATGAACTAAAAAATATAATTAGGCACTGTCAACGATGACTAAAGGATGAGTCCGACATTGTCATCAACATTCCTGTTGTTTTGCAGTCAGAGAAACACAACATGATCTTCAGACGTACAACAATTGCACAAACAATTGCTCCAACCAACTACTCCATGTGGCAGTGATCCTCAGCCGCCGGCTATGAACCAATGACTGGGCCTGGGAGTGACAGCGATACGGAGGGTAGCGGGCTGGGAGAAGCTGCTTCCAAGTTAATTCCAGCACGTTGTTGCAGAAAGGAAGGGAATTCCAGCCGCTTGGCGGCAACACAAAAAAAGACTGTAGAGCGAATTTTGTGTGTTGTTTTATTTTGTTATTTCTAGGCTCTGACTGGCCAGTCAGACTGTGAACGGTGCTCAGACACAGACAGGAGGAGGATGAATGAGCGGGCTATTAGTGAGACTCGCATGAACAAGGTGCTGCTTCCGTTTCCTCGTTCCTCCTGTCTGTCTCTGCCACCACACGGAGCTGGTCTTGTTGGCCCATTCTCCTGCTTGGCACTCCCGCATTTTCTGCCTTGAATTCACAGCCGCTGACTTCACAGGAGGAGGAGGAGGAGAAAGGCTGTGGGAAGATGGGGACCGCCTTTCCGTTACCAGTCTGAAAAAGAAGTTCGAGGAAGTTGAGCGAAGTAGGAGTGGGAAGGGGAGGGAGTGTTTGTTGTGCAATTGACTGACTCCGCGGTTCTATGAGAGTCGCAGGCAGTTAGCAGAGCATCCCCTGGAGCGGCGACATGTACCTGTACGGCCGGGAGGAACCTGAGGAGGTAAGGGAGGAACGGGAAGGCAGGCGCGGGAGGAGAAAGCAAACACACAAGCCCCAGTCTAACAAAGATCCTATCCAAACGGAGAGACGGGACTGGATTTGGAGCAATTCATTGCCTTGTTGCATACCCTCGCAGTTTTACTCAGGCAGTCTGCCAGTGTATTGTTTTAATGAACACGCAATTTTTACATTCACAATGTTTGTTGTTTCAAGCATTCAGACTTGGTATAAATAATCCTGGGTGCACAGCTAGTAATCAAAGATGGATTTGGCAGCAGTTTTGGATGCAGTTATGACATTTGGATTTCTGTTCAGGACGACCAGGTATCGGAAATAGAAGTTCAGCTTTTTTTTCATATTTGTGTGCACACAGTAAGATGAGGGATCCATGACGTTAAATGGAATGTGCTCCTTATTATTTCAGCTGGAATTAATATCTTTGTTGTTTATTAGCAACACCAGCATTTACTGCCCTTGAAGGATGGTGATGAGTTCTCTACCTGAACCACTGTAATTCATTTGGTGTAGGCACAACCACAATGCTATTAAGGAAGGAGCTCAAGGTTTAGACACAGCCCCACTGGAGGAACAATAATCATCTGCCTGCCTTTGGCTGCCGAATGGTTTCTGAAGCAGTCACAAACATGTATATGCCACAGTGTCAGACCACAGCTGCACCAATGTTAAATGCAGTTGTTTTCCAACCTCTGTTGCATCTGAGAATTAAGCTGGCAAATTTGAAACGAGGAAATTGAAACATTTTCCAACATGTTTCATGAGTGAACATTTGTACCTTTGCAGAAACCCCATCGGTTTGGGCTGGATTCAAACCCAGGGCAGTATTCTTATTTTAGTTTGGGATCACTTCTGGGACCTAACCTTGCAGAGCAGATACATATCCAATGTGATTTTTATTGGATTGGCCAGTTATGAGCATTTACTGTCCAATTAACAACAGTATGTGGATTCCCAATGTTGGATCCCTCACTGGTTCAAGCAATAAGAAAGCAGCTGTTACTAATACAGGCAGAGGAAGAAGTAGGGTGTCTCAAAATGAAGGTACCTCCTTTGCACTTGCAAAATATTTCAGAATACAAATGGCTGCACCTGCCAGATCACCTTTTGTGAAGGGGGAGCCCCACAAAGGTAAGTGAGTTTGGGGGATTGGGATGTTGTTTGTGAATGAGTGAGCTCCCTTTCCCAGGTCAGGTCTTGGCCAACACAGAGAGGCCTGCACACTGACATGAAAATTCCAATCAGTGCAAGAGAGGGGCCTATTGTCTCCATTCACGACCTGATTTCGCCGGCTTAAATACAACCAAATGCCAGCAAATCGGCATTCTCGCCCAAAGCTGGAACCATGCACCATTTTGCCTGCCTCAGTGGATTTCCAAAATGATGCTCCCAGTTTCTAGACTTGAAAAAACTGTAGACAAATTCATTGTTCCACACTACAGTAACAATCATGAACTTCGAATGAAGTCTAATTTCAATTGTTCATACAACATTAATTTTAATTAATTATGATAATGAGGAGTATTAATTTTTTTTCAATTTGCTTTCTGTGTTAGACTTCTTACATAGTACAGAGATCTGATTGCACTTGATAATTAACTTGATGTCCATCTTTCACACGAACCCAGACTACAAGTGGATGAAGCATTCTCATGGGAACCATGGCGGATAGGCTTGATTAGGTCCACATTCCAGTGTCTAAGCAGAGATATTTTGCAGGAGGAAATCATTTAGGGTGCAGTCAGTAGTGTGTAACATAGTGAATAACTTAGCTACTCATTGCTAGCTTAGGGCACCAAAGACAATTGTAGCCTGACAGTTAAAATTGGTTACTTTGGCATAGGCCAGGCATTGAACTGGCAACCTTCTAAGTTTGTGAAATCCAAGTATATTAGCCAACTTGTTTGAGTGGGAGTGACATTCCAAGCCTTTTTGAGCCTTTTTTTTCTCTTTGAATAAATGGTATTGCTTCTCAATCACAAAAAAAATTCCTATCCTATTCACAATCACAAGTTGGTGCAAGAATCTGAGAACTTTAGCCAATATAATTGCTACATTATCAACTGTATGCATTCTGTCTTTGTTCACGTAACCTGGGTTGTGAAAGTAGGATTTGCCAAAGTCACTAAAGTTCTCCATCTACATGAAAAAATAATTATATTTTAACTGGAGAATATTAAACTTGTGAGGGTTTTTGTTATGCAGGGAAAGGAGAGACAATAAAACAGCAAAGAAATATTAAACAAATAAAGTGTGGATGCTGGAAATCATAAAAACAGAAAAACTTAGTAGATCTGGCAATATCTGTGGAGAGAAAGTAGAGTTAATATTTCGGATGCAGTGACCTTTCTGGATTTGGCTTTGTTCGCTGAGCTGGAAGGTTCTGGAAGCTCACTGATGATGTTACCTAGTATGGTGATGAAACGTCTGAAAACGAACCTTCCAGCTCAGTGAGCAAACCTACTTCCAGAACCTCAACCCGAGCTACAAATCTTCTCAAAACTCGCTGACAGTGACCCTTCTTCAGAATGTTCTGCTGAATTTTTCCAACAATTTCTGTTTTTGTTTTTGAAATGTATTGCTGCTAAAAAGATGAGAACAGTTTTTTTTTCAGAGATCTGCTTTTGAGATGGCAAATCACTTTTATTCAATAATCCATTTAAAAATAAATTAGTGCGTTTGGCACAGAGATCCATCCCTTTTCCATGCCCAATTAACCCCTGCAACACTCCAACTTATGTTGGTTTATGAATCTTATTGTAATGAAGTAGAATGCAGTTATTAATGAAATCTGACAGGAAGAGAATGGTTACAGTAATTATATAGGAGTGGTGTAACTCTCTATCATTTGAAGTCTGAGCTTCTATTCTGCAGGTTTTTTTTCCTGAACCTGCTTAAAAATATCGTAACTCAAATATAACTTGAATTTGTAGTGCTTTTTAATTTACTTTATAACACGGCATTATGGAGCATTGGATGAAGTTTTATGACATTGCAATAAAATGGAAGACATTTATGGGTAAATGACAGGGGACTAACAATGTTTTATTGAGGTGTAATAGTCCGTGTAACTCTTGGAGATTTTTATTTGAAAATGACCGGAGGAAGCTGTGTTCAACATTCTGACCTCCAGTTAGAAGGAATTCTGAAACTGCTTACAGTTGAAACTGTGTGAGTTGTAAATGTTCTTGTTTTAAAAAAGTGCTAATAGTCGACCACCACAGAGAATTTGCGTAGCATTGTACCCTGAACTAGGGAACTTGTCTCATGCCCAACTTAGTAAAAGTGCTGTTTTTAACAAAATCGTAACATAAATTTCAAGAATGAGCTGGAAAATGTGTTGCTGGAAAAGCGCAGCAGGTCAGGCAGCATCCAAGGAGTAGGAGAATCGACGTTTCGGGCATAAGCCCTTCTTTAGGAATGAGGAGGGTGTGCCAAGCAGGCTAAGATAAAAGGTAGGGAAGAGGGACTTGGGGGAGGGGCGTTGGGAATGCGATAGGTGGAAGGAAGTTAAGGTGAGGGTGATAGGCTGGAGAGGGGGTGGGGGCGGAGAGGTCGGGAAGAAGATTGCAAGTCAAGAAGGCGGTGCTGTCCGAGGGTTGGGACTGAGATAAGGGTGGTGGGGGGGGGGGAGGGGGGGGGGAATGAGAAAGCTGGAGCAATCTGCATTCATCCCTTGTGTTTGGAGGATTCCTAGGCAGAAGATGAGGCGCTCTTCCTCCAGGCGTCGCGTTGCCATGGTCTGGCGATGGAGGAGGTGAATGCCCAGATTGGTGTAAGGCTGATGCATACTTAAGATTCCTTTACAAAATTAACTGCTCTAAATAGTTAATTTCATGAACAAATACTTTTGTTCTTTATATTGTTGTTGTACAAATGAGCTACTCTGGTCCATAAGCTGTCGTGAAAAATCAGTAGGGTAGCCATGTTTCTTCTGGCCTTCTACTGTTAAGTGAGGCACCACTCTCTTTCATCCTGTGATGACTCTTGTCTTCAATTCTAAAGAATGAATGATTCCAAACAGAAGTGAATTCTTCCACCTTTTTGAGATCTGTACGACAAAGACTCCACTTTTCCTCAAAAATGCAAAACTGTCTGCAAAATTGATGATCGTTCAATCTAATTTGGTACATAGACTGTATTTCGATAGGCTACCAAATCTTGCAAATCTTTTTTGATTTACAAACCTCTGATGATTTTGGCATGCATTTCTTGCTTTCCATCCAATTACCCAACCTAACTCCACTCTTGTGCTGTTCTCCTTTCAGATAGCCACAAAGTGCGCCCTGACTAGGCAGTGATAGAAAAGCCTGAACATACTGACATAGCCCTCACACTTCTAGACACTAGGTCAGACATTGACAGTTTGCATACTCTGAAGCAGCACGGTGGCTCAGTGGTTAGCAGTGCTGCCTCACAACTCCAGTGACTCAATTCCAGCCTCAGGTGACTGTCTGTGGGGAGTTTGCACCTTCTCCCCTGTCTGCATGGGTTTCCTCCAGGTGTTCCGATTTCTTTCCACAGTCCAAATGATGTGCAGTTTAGGTGAATTGGCCTGGTTAATTGTCCATAGTGTCCAGGGATGTGTAAATTATGTGGATTAGCCATAGGAAATGCAGGGTTACAGGGATAGGGTACAGGGGTGAATCTGGATGGGATGCTCTTTAGAGCGTTGGTGTGGACGTGTTGGGCCAAATGGTCTGATTCCACCATGTAGGAATTCTTGGGGGAAATAAAAGGTAGAGACAGAATCGGCACATGGGGATAAGAGTGGATAGGATCAGGGATGGTGGCTTGCTAGACGGTAATCAAAGCTGCACTGTAGGAAGGTTGGGTAAGGAGTATGGACAGTGTACAGGAGATCACTGTAGGGGATGCAATTAAGCCCTCTGTAGGCCTGCAATAAAGATTGCTGTCACCGTGAAGGAGTCTTGGAAATCTGACATCAGTGTCATAAACAGCTAGAGCTTGGAGTCCAGCTTTCTAGCATGGAAGTGATAGACATAATGGAGAATAGTTATGATGCAGGGTCTGGTGGAAGATATCTCGGATTTCGTCGCAGAAGAAGCTGCCCAATGTTTTGCAGTGCCAGTGATAGCTTAGACTTAAGACCTACAAGCTCAGCTTCTTGCCTTAGATTGGGTCAGATTGCTGCCAATATTCAGAGGATTGCAGGGTCCCTCATTAATATAGAGATCTGTCCCCTAGTAGATTACTAGGATTGCTGAGGCACTATCATGGCAGTATGGTACTGTCACTTTGTGGAGCGCTAATGTGCCTTTCTCTGGGTGGCAGTTTTTGTCTCCCCTCATGCTACTGCCATTCCACCAGTGCCTGTCAGCTCACCACCAAGACTGTTGTTGAGATGGTAAAATATGAAGCTTTAGGGCTGCGACTGCTTGAGGTCATCCGGAAAAGGTCATCTGCCGTTTCCATAGAAAGTCAGCAGCCATTAGGATAGAACTGTGTACCAGAACATGGAAGACAGGCACTATTGGAATTCACAATGACAGTGACTTATCTATAACAGACAGTCCAGAAACTGACCATTTGACTCACTCACTCTAACCTGGGGCAAGTGATTATCTCATGTTTCTTTCTCTTCTAAGTCTACAATAATATTTGTTAATTCCCCTTTCCCTAGCTTTCTCTTAAATGCATGTATAGTTATTTAATTCAACACTTCCCTGTGGTAGAACGTTCCACATTCTCACCATTCTTTACATAAAGAGGTTTCTTTCGAGTTGCCAAGAAAGACAATAGGGAATTATCTTATCATGATGGTCTGCACTTGTAGCCTTCCACACAAAAGGAACGACTCTCTCAGTATCCATGCTATTAAATTGTTTCTTCATAATTTTAAGGAGCTTTATTAGCTCACCTCACACTACCTCTTTTTTCAAGAGGAGACTGAGTCTCTACATTCTTTCTTAATGTACCCATGCATTTTTAGTGTCATTCTTGTACATCCTCTCTGCACCGTCTCAAGTACCTCTATATTCCTTTCATAATGTAGCATGCAGTACTCTTGCATGTGGTTAATTGTATCCAACCAGGGGTCGATACCAGTTTAAAATGTATTCCAGCATTGCACTTCGATGTGAGGGGCATTGCTTGTCACTGGCCACTTGGGTGTTTCTTTTCTTCCTGGTGGTGGAAACTGAATAAAGATTCGTGCACCTCGTGTCTTTCACTGTGTTTCACACCTGCACACACACAACATGGGTGCTCAAAAAAATAAAATGTATTCCACGCAAAAGTACAATACTCTTCAATTGGTTTAACATTTGGTTTGGAATTATCATTTAGTAGTGCCTTGTCTGGTGTATATCTGTCAGCAAAGGCTGTGCTCTTTTTTAAAATTCATTTGTTGGAAATGGGTACTGCTGACTGGCCAGCATTTATTGCCTAGTTGCCTCTGAGAAGGTGACGGTGAGCTGCCTTCTCGAACTGCTGAAGTTCATGTGCTGTAAGTTGACCCACAGTATTCTCAGGGATGGAATTCCAGTATTTTGACTGAGTGATAGTGAATGAATGATGATATACTTCCAAGTCAGGATGATGAGTGGCTTGAAAGGGAACCTGCAGGTCGTGGTGATCCCGTGTATCTGCTGCTCTTGTCCTAGATGGAAGATGTCAGGGGACCCCAGTGGAGGGCTCGCTCTTTCCCTCAGGGACATGGAGCGGACAGTGTTGCACACAGCAATCCTGTAATACCGCAGGTAGCAGTGGTTTGTGGAGTCCCAGCCCAAATGTTTATTTTGTAATGATGAGGAGTATCTGGACAATGTATATATTGGTTGTGAGCGATTATATTCCTTTTTTAAAGTTATTTGCAAAATCTTCTGTTGCATTTTTCATTGCACTTCAGTCCTAATCTTTGGGCACTCGATGCAGAGGGGTATAGGCAGGTAAGAGGACGTACTTGTGGGTCTGTTCTTGGCCAAGTGGCCATTACCAAGGTCCAGACAGTGGGCTGTGGTGGGGCTCATATCTGCCAACTGTCTACCCCACTTCTATGTTAACATTTGAGCCCGGGCGTCCTTGGAGAGGGAGCATGCTTTGTCCATCACTGCTTTGAATGCCTTTAGAGAAAGGTGGACAATGTGGGGTACAATGTTTTATTCCTCTCTTCAACTCCATTTTGATTTAATCCCTTCTCATCCTCCCTACAACCTCTTTCAATTTTGATGGTTCGTATTGCCTATAACGGGCTTTGCTTGTAAATATCTAATTGACTACGTGAGTGTTTACTGGCAATGCTTAGTAGTTTAAAATAAAACTAAGAAAGAAGTCACAGTGATTTGGCAGTGGGAAGGTTCCTCGCTTGTGCATAATAGTACTGCTGGGTATATGGAAAAAAAATTGAAAACTGGTGAATCAAAAAAAGAAACATGGGTGAAGTGAATTGAATTGAATTGAATTGGATTTATTGTCACGTGTACTGAGGCACAGTGAAAAGCTTTGTCTTGCGAGCAATACAGGCAGATCACAGAATTAAGTAGCATAGATAGTAAATAATAAGTAAACAGCGGCAAAAACAGAAACATAGGTACAGGTGAATGTTAAGAGTTTGTGAGTCCTTTCAGTATTCTAACAACAGGAGGGTAGAAACTGGCTCGTGCTTGTGTTCAGGCTTCTGTACCTTCTCCCCGATGGTAGAGGTTGTAGAAAAACATTGCCAGGGTGAGATGGATCTTTAAGAATGCTGGCGGCCTTTCCTTGATAGCGGGCCTGGTAGATGGATTCCGTAGATGGGAGGTTGGCCTTTGTGATTGTCCAGGCCGAGTTCACCACTCTCTGTAACCGTCTCTGATCTTGAATGGTACAGTTGCCATACCAGGTAGTGCTACATCCAGACAGAATGCTCTTTATGGTGCACCTATAAAAGTTGGCGAGAGTATTCGCTGCTGTGTCAAATTTCCTCAGCTGCCTGAGGAAGAAGAGATGTTGTTGGGCCTTTGTAACCAGTGTGTCCACATGAAGAGACCAAGAAAGCTTGTTGTGGATGACCACTCCCAGGAGCTTGACACACTCCACTCGTTCCATCTCTGTGCTGTTAATGTGTAGGGGGGCATGAGTAACATCCCGCCAAAAGTCAATAATGAGTTCCTTGGTTTTGCTGGCATTGCGAGCTAGATTGTTCTCAGTGCATCATTTTTCCAAGTCTTCCACCTCCTGTCTGTAGTCTGTTTCGTCGGCATCTGAGATTCGACTGACTCTGGTGGTGTCGTCAGCGAAGTTGTAAATGGCATTAATCTGGTATTTGGTGATGCAGTCATGGGTGTACAGTGAGTACAGTAGAAGGCTGATTATGCACCCCTGGGGGCTCCAGCGTTGAGTGTTAATGAAGATGAAATATTGTCCCCAATCTTCAATTGTGTCCAGTTGTCGCCTGTGGGTCAGAAAACTGAGGCTCCACTTGCAGAGACTGGGGCTTAATCCAAGATCACTAAGCTTAGTAATCACTCTCGAGGGGATAATCGTGTTGAAGGCTGAACTGTAGTCAATGAGTAGGATTCTTACGTAGCCGTTTTTGGTGTCAAGATGTTCTAGGGAGGAGTGAAGGGCAAGTGATATGGCATCTGAAGTGAATCTGTTGGTCCGATAGGCAAATTGGAGTGGGTCAAGCATAGTGGGGAGGTTGGACTTGATTGATGCCATGACCAGCCTTTCAAAGCACTTCATGACCAACGACATTAGGGTCACTGGGTGGTAGTCATTGAGACAGCCTGCATGAGCCTTCTTAGGCACAGGGATGATGTTGGCCCTCTTGAAACAGGCAGGGAGAGGTTGAAGATGTCCGAGAAAACCTCTGCCAGTTGATCTGCACATGTCCTGAGTGCACGGCCTGGTATTCCGTCTGGTCCCATTCCTTTCCTTGGATTCGCATGAAGGAAAACTGATCTGACCCTCCAATACAGTGACAGTTGGGATAGGTGTTACCTCTCCATCGAAATTCTGCTCAAAGCAAGCATAGAAGGCGTTGAGACGACCTGGGAGGGATATTGTCATTGTCTGCTCTCTTACACTGACTCGTTTTAGAAGCTGTGATTCATTCAGGTGAAACACAGGAATGATGCATAATGATTTCACTAATGTATCGCAAAGTGAAGCTCAGGTATGACCATCATGGTCATTTCCAGTATTACAGGGCTGGGAAGTACAAGTTTAACATGTGTAAAATGAAGAGAAGGTATTAACTGAAGCATTGCCTGACTAGCATTGTTGCTTACATGCCAATTGATGTCCTTTTCTGCCTATCCTGCAGACTTTAGCTGCATGTCCCTGGACCCCTGTTAACTCCCTACCCAAAATGGCATTCAACACTATCTGCACTAGTAAAATGTCTGCATCAAAGCCATTTTAGAACTCAAGCTACATCTCTAGTGCCCAAAGAATGGCACTACACAACTGAGGTTTGTGGCCATTTGAGTTTGTGTAAGTGTAGAATTTAGTTTCAACAGCCATTTTAAATTTCTCATGTGAATTAAGCAGATTACATTTATTTAAATTCATGGGATATGGGAATTGCCCATGCCTCGTTATCTTTGAGAAGGTGTTGGTGTTGTCTTCTTGAACTATTACAGTCCATGTGTGGAGGTAGGCCCGCAATGTGGTTTGGAAGGGAATTCTAGAAATTTGACCCAGCGACAGCGAAGGAACGGTGGTATATTTCCAAGTCAGGCTGGTGTGTGACTTGAGGAAATTACAGGTGGTGGTGTTCTTATGTATTTTCTACCTCTGTTCTTCTAGACAATAGTGGTTATGATTTTGGAACTTACTGTCTCAGGAGCCTTGGTGAATTTTTGCAGTCTATCTTGTAAATCGTTTATGCTGCTATTGGTGGTTGGCAGGACTCAGTGTGGTGCCTGAACATCGACGTTTCGGGCAAAAGCCCTTCCTGCTCCTTGGATGCTGCCTGGCCTGCAGTGCTTTTTCAGCACTCCTCTGATCTTGATTCTAATCTCCAGCATCTGCAGTACCCACTTTCACCTCAATGTGGTCCCTGTCAAGTGGACTGCTTTAACCTCGATAGTGTCAAGCTTCTTGAGTGTTGGTAGAGCTGGACTCATCCAGGCAAGTGAGGAATATTCCTGACTTGTGTGTGTAGATGGTGGATAGGTTTTGGGGAGCCAGGAGGTGGGTTAGTTGATGATAAACTTTGAGCCTCTGACCTGCTATTGTATCCATATGGCTAGTCCAGTTTGACTTCTGGTCAATGATAATCCCTGAGCTGTTAATGGTGGGGGACTGAATGATGGTAATGTTATTGCCACAATTAATCAAACCGCACATTGGAGGAGGAACACCACATCTTCCACCTGAGCAGCCTACAGCCCGGAGGATACAACACTGAGTTCTCCAGTTTCAAATAACCTTTCCTTTCCCTTTCCAGCCTGTCCTCCTCTCTTCCATTCCTCTCAGCCACCAAATTGATTCATTCCTCCCATTGACCAACCAGTTTGTATCCTCTACTGGTGTTCACCTATCCCCACCTCACCACCCTGACCCCCCCCCCCCCCCCCCACCCCCTTTATCTGCAGCTCCCCCCACACTCACCCCCAGTCCTGAAGAAGGGTTACACCCGAAATGTAGACTTCGCCATTTCCAGATGCTGCCTGGCTTGCTGTGTTCCCTCAGCCTCCTGCTTGTCTACTTTGAGTATTCTGGAGTAATGGTTAGATTTTCTTTTGCTGGAAGTAGTCATCGCCTGGTACTTGTGCGGTATAAATGGTACTCGCCACTTGTCAGCCTACACCTTGTTAGCATATTAGTTAATTTTTATCATTTGGACAGGGAGTGCTTCAATATCTGTGGAGCCATAAATGGTGCTGAACATTGTGTAATCATCAGCAAACATCCCCACTTATGATGGAGAACAGATAATTGCTGAAACAGTTGAATTTGTTTGGCTGAGGACACTAACCTAAGTGATCACATAACCATGAGAAATAGGAACAGAACTAGGCTATCCAATGAGATTATGACTGATCTGATATTCCTCACCTCCACTGAATTGCTTTTACTCCATAACCCTTGATTTCCTTAGTAATTAAAAATCTATCTGTCTCTTCCTTGATTATACTTATTCACTCAGCCTCTACAACCTTTTGCAGTAAAGGCTTCCACAGATTCACCATCTCAGATAGCATCTGAGAGAAGAATCCTCCCATCTATCTTAGCTGGGTGACCCCTTACCCTGAGATTATGCTGTCTGATCCAAGACACTCTCACAATGGAAAGTAACATCCGAGCATGTACATTGTCGTGGCTCCTAAAAATCATTTTAGTTCAATGAAGTTGCAGCTCATTCTTCTAAATGTAAATTTAATTAGATTAGATTAGATTCCTACAAAGTGGAAACAGGCCCTTCGGCCCAACAAGTTCAGAGCGACCTTCTGAAGAGTAACCCACCCAGACCCAACTCCCTCTGACTAATGCACCTAACACTATGGACAATATAGCATGGCCAATCCACCTGACCTGCACATCTTTGGATTGTGGGAGGAAACCGGAGCACCCGGAGGAAACCCATGCAGACACTGGGAGAATGTGCAAATTCCACACAGACAGTCACCCAAGGTTGGAATTGAACCCCGGTCCCTGACGCTGTGAGGCTGCAGGCTCAATCTACTCAACCTTTCCCTACATGAATATCTCTTTATATCCTGTAGCCAGTGAACTTCTCTAGACTGTGTCCAATTCCACTGTATCATGTCTTGAATAAAGAAACCAAAATCATTTGCAGCGTTGGAGGTGTGGTCTGACTGGAGTGACATGTATAGTTCCCTATTTTTATACATTATTCCTTTTGGGTTTCCTAATACCTCCTGAACTTGTATGCTAATTTTTCTTTGTGATTTTTACACAAGGGACCCACACCTTCTCTGCAACAGCTTTCTGCAATCTATCTCAATTTAAATAATATTCAGCCTACTTATTTCTGTCAAAGTGCGTAATCGCACATTTTCCTTCATTATATTTCATCTGCCACATTTTTGCCCACTCACTTAAGCTGTCTATCTCCCTCTGTAGATTAGTTTAGTTTACGTATTTCTGAAAGCACTGCTGTTACATCCTTTATAAGTGATTCTAACATTTTCCAAATGGTAGATGTTAACTGGCTCATAGGTACCTTTTATTTTGTTTGTCTCCCTCATCTTTTATGTAAAGCTGTTGCAGTTTTCTCGGACACTTCCAGAAGCTTATTATTGATACAACTACAATCTGTTTTAATTTCTTTTTAATATCCTACATTGGAACCCATTATATCCAGGACACCTATCACGCTGGAGCTGTATTGGTCTCCATTGTACTTTTTTTTTCTTGACTGTAGTTATTGCATTTGTTTTCTCCCCCAACTTTTGTCCCTCAATTATTTAGTATTTTTGGAATGGTATTAATGTTCCCTAGACCACAGAGTGTTTCAATTCCTGAGCCATTTCCTACTTCCCCATTATTTCCCCAGCCTCATTCACTAACAGGCTGATGGCTACTTTGATCCTTTTGTCTGTGTTGTATAATTGAAGAAATGCTTACTTTTTAAAGTTAAAAATCACACAACGCCAGGTTGTAGTCCAACAGGTTTAATTGGAAGCACACTAGCTAGTGTGCTTCCAATTAAACCTGTTGGACTACAACCTGGCGTTGTGTGATTTTTAACTTTGTACACCCCAGTCCAACACTGGCATCTCCAAATCATGATTATTTTTAAAAATAATTCTTGCTAGTTTACTCTCAAATGTTTCCTCTTTATTTTGCTTTTCGGTCATTTAAAAAAAATCCTCAGTCCTCTGTTTTACTACTAATGCTTGCCACATTTTTTTTTTTCAATTTGAGACTATACTTTAGTTTCCTGTTACCCAAGGTTGATTTAACACTTTTTGAAATCCTTCTTTCTCGAGCGTATATCACATTTTTGCAAGTCATGAACTATTCCCTTAAACATTTGCCATTGTTTATCAACTTTCTTCCCTTCTAAACTCCTCCTTTCCCAGCTCACCATAATCATCTCTGCCATCCCTCATTTATGTTTATCCTTATTTAATTTTAACATAGTTGTTTCCAGTCCAGGTTCCCCTCCAAGCCATATCACCCAGACTTGGAAATATACCACAATTCCTTCAGTTCTCAAGAGCAACCAAGGATGGATAATAAATGTTGGCTCAGCCAGTGCAGGCAATATCCCATGAGTGAATAAAAAAGAAGTTTCTCTTTGCTCAGTCTGAGTATTAAATTCTACTAGAGTTACGGTCACTTTTTCCTAAGGAACTTTAACTCTGTTATTAAGTCTGCCTCATTACACATTACCAAAACAGCCTAATCTCTGGTTGACCTACAACATATTCAGGACAGTTTTTGAGATGAATACATTATATGAATTCTTCACCCTGGCTACCTTTGCCAATTTCATTTTCCTGATCCACATAGAGATTAAAATCGTCCTGGTTAATGTGCTGCTCTCTTCTAGAGGAGATCAAGATAGATCATCTACTTGATATGTCTCACTGAAGATTGTTAGAAATACTTACTTTTTGCACTGATGTGTGATCTTTCCAAAATTTCAGGATGGGGATGTTTATGGAGCCACCTCCTTCAGTGAGTTGTTTAATTATTCACCACCTTTCGTGACTGGATGTAGCAGGACTTAGCTTGATCTTTCACTTGCTGTTTATGCCACTTGGTACAGAGGGTGTCCTCGTTTGTAGTATCACCAAGTTGATGTCTTATTTTCAGATATACCTGCTGCTGCTCCAGGCATGCCCACCTGCACTTTTCATCAATGCCAGATGATCCATACCATTTCATTCCTTTGAGACTTTCTAACATTTAGATGCAGCTAAGTGGTTGGCTATGCCATTTCAAAAAGCAGTTGAGCATCTTACACCGTTGTCGGTTTGGAGTCGCATATGGGCCAGATCAGGAATGCACAGCAAAGTTCATTCTTTAAAGGACATTAGTGAACCAATTAGGATTTTACAAAATGTGATAATAGTTTCATAATCATGATTAAAATTTTAATTCCACAATATTTGAATTTAAATTCCACATTTACCATGATGGGAATTGAAATTGGGTTTCATGGGTTTCTGGATTATTAGTCCAGTGACACGACATGAAGATGTGGGTGAGTAGTGAATGAGTCCAGTGAGAAAGATAGAAGTGTACTCACCAATTAATCATATGTTTGAATTAAAGCGTTTATCATGAACGAGTGTGTTGTATGTTGTGCTAACAGTCCATGTGGAGTTAATATTATTATAGCCATCTTAGTGATTTAAATTGTCCTTTGTGATTTGTGTGCTTCTGTCTTGTTTGCTTATGCACTGTGCCTGAGTGTTGCCTTAGGTGAGTGTATAATGATTGTTGGTGCAATTAATTGTAAGATATATGCCAGTGCATGAGAAGTGTCCCTATCATGTTTAATACTTAGAAGCATTGGTTGCAACGACATGTGCTCTGCATAGTGGAGAAATCAAGTTTCTATTAACCACACTGTTACTTGGCTGCTGCTGTGCTTACAGTGGTGGAATGATCAGACACCATCTAGTGTGCTGCCTTTAGTTCTGGGCCTTCCATCTTCAAAAGAATATATTACTCTTGCAGGGGGAATTATGGATACTTGGTAGAATGATACTGGTGCTGAGAATTTAAAAATAAGGACAGGTTGCAGAAACTAGGCTCAAGTTCCCTTGAATGTGGAAGATCTATTTAGCTAACATTGAACAGTAGGAGAGCCACTACTATTGGGTTCATTCTTTGTGCTCCCAACTAGTGGGAAAAATGTGAAAGAGCAAATTGGCAATGAAATTACAGAGAAGTAGGTGAAGTATAGAATTGTGAGAAAAGGGCCTTTAATTCTTTTGCTCAGTCACAGGATGGAGGCACTGCTGGTAAGGCTGACATCGTGTTGCCTTTGAGAATCCCCCACGTGGCTGTTTGGGAACTTGAATTTTGTTACTTTAAAATAAATTATGTCAGTAAAAGTGACCATGAGGATGTTGGATTAGAGTGGAAACTCAACTTGCTCACTAATATTAGGATTTAAAATCCAATCTGACAAGTACCCCTTGATTAAAGAAGAGATGTTGGCTTCGGTCTGGGGAAGTGGGAGAAATGACTGGAGAAGGACTCTGTGCCATATATCTCTATATTTTAATCAATGACCCATTTGTAAAGGGATATTGAACTACTTTCCCTTTCAGTATGTTAGATTTGGTTTGCTTTCATTGTAGAAATTAAGCTTTCTTTTATCACCCTAATAATTCCTTGGCTTTGTGCTATCATTAAAAAGAGGGAAAATATATGCATTTATACAGTGCCTATTGCCACAGCAGATTGTAATTTACAAGATTCAACACTCACTATGGGTCTGGGACCCCACACATTGGACAGACTGGTTAAAGCCAGCAGATTCTTTTCTGCAAAGCACTTGGTGAACCGGGGTGGGGTAGGTTTTAGTTCCATAATCACCGGGGAGCCCCTGATCATTAGTTCATTACTAACTATTACATTACTAACTGAGTATCATTGCTACTAAGTCAATAATTCTTAGGATCTACTTCTTTCAGCTTCAAAATCCTAACATTATATCCTC